>NC_044040.1:4681101-4869772 GCF_901765095.1 Microcaecilia unicolor | reverse complement strand
CTCATGCCATGAAATGACTCTCCCTCGAACTGGGACCTTTCTTACAGCTAGCCTCCAATTAGGCTTTGTTCCCACTGATTTGCAGCATGCTATTTTCACTCCATTGCTTAAGAAAATCTGATACTACTGATACCATGTTATTCCCTCGCTTCAGGTTAGTAACTACCTCTCCAAATGCTGATCATGTTTGCCAATGATGCCGTTTATTAACATACCTAGGAAAGCTAGCGGTTTCCTCATTTTCCTCAATCTGGAGGGAAGAGGAATTCACAAAAAAAAAAAAATCCCTGAGGCTGCAAATTATCCCCATTATTGCCAATTCAGAGATTCTCTGTTGTAAGACACAAGCCAGGGGTTTCTGCAGAAAAAAAGGCAGCACTTTGGGAAGAAGTGTTTTAAGAAATCTATCAAACTCAAATGCACTTTCCACTTATTTCTGCAGAACTGCTGTAAAACACTAATTCCCTTTAAACTCTGTGCACATTTTAGTAGATAACGGATTGCCTCTAAGAATGAGCATAAATGCAGTCCTGAGTGCAGACTCGAAAGTTGTAAGGTGACAGCTCCTTGCTTCTCCCTTTGCGTTGTGCATATTAGTCTTTCAGTCCTTTCCGACTGTGCCATTGAAGGAATTTGTGTACATTTTTGCTGTTTTCCCTTTATCAACAATGTCCAAAGGCCAAGACAACGAAAAAGCACAGACATATAAGAAAGATAACACCACTGAGCAGTTTGAATAACATCCTTTCTATATGAAAGGGGTATAAGGACTGCAGCCTTGTGGGGAGGGGAGTTCCATCAATGCTACAAACAAATTCATATTTTATAAATGCAAAGCACAAGAAAAATAAGTCAGCTGTGAAAAAGCAGAGTAAAGACATCCCACCAAGTAACTGGGCCTTTGGTGCCTGGCAGCCTGTTAATTACGATTGTGAAAGGAGTGAGGCAGGAGAAGCCTGTGCAGCTGGCAGAGATAAGAGGACCTAATTTTGAAAACCGAGTGAGGGCATAAACCTCGTCGCTTAAATGAGAAAACTAATTACGACCAGAATTATAAACATTTGAAGTTTGAAATGACTGACAGGAAGTCAGGTGAACGAGCCAGAAGAGATTAACTTGGTAATTTACTTGGAAGAAAATGAATATATTTAAAAGGTAATAACAAACTGTGCTTTGAAAGTGAAGGAATTTTGAAAACATCGGAAAGCATGGCCTAGCCAGCATCAGAGTGGCTTACTCTATTTAGAGACTGGGTTTTGAAGGTCAGATATAGGAGATCAGTCGGCATTTTTATCCACACACTCAGAATACCACTATCAGTCAATAAAGCAGATACTCTTCTAAACTGTGAAGAGGTTACTTTAACTTGGATGTTCAACTACTTCAAAGGAACTATTTACAGCATTTGTATATGCCAAGCAAAGAAAAATATAGTAATGGCTACTCTCCTCAGTATTCTCCTTCCTAGTTCTCCTTTCTTATAGTCCTTAGAGTAAAACTGTTTCTCCCCGGAAGGATGGCCTGCTGTTGAGAAACTTTACCTTGGTTGTTCTTCACTCCAGCTGGATTATATTTATTTGTTGCATTTGTATCCCACATTTTCCCACCTATTTGGAGGCTCAATGTGGCTTACAATGTACCGTAATGGCAATCGCCAATTCCGGATCAAGAAATACAGAGTGGTATTGTAGTAAAGTTTGTGCATGACGAAGTAAATTAAGCAGCCAAGTGTTACAGATTCTTTCCTGGAATTAAGAAATCAAGTGGTATCGCCCCTTCTTGATTGACTGTACACTTGTCCTTTAGATTGTAAGCTCTTTGAGCAGGGACTGTCCTTCTATGTTAAACTGTACAGCGCTGCGTAACCCTAGTAGTGCTTTAGAAATGTTAAATAGTAGTAGTAGTAGTAGTATTGCGTTAAAGTTCAGTAATTGACAGAGTAGGTGAAGTAGTCAAGTATTGAAAGTTCATTTTGTCTATTTCTAGTATCGGTTTCGTTGTCTGGTATTTAGGATGAATCAATTGTGGTATGCCTTTTTGGACAGGTTGGTTTTTAGTAATTTTTGAAAGTTTGTTAGGTCATGCATTGATTTTATGGCATTTGGTAGTGTATTCCATAATTGCGTGCTTATGTATGAGAAGCTGGATGAATATGTTGATTTATATTTTAGTCCTTTTCAGCTAGGGTAGTGGAGGTTCAGTTATGTTCGTGCTGACCTTTTTGTGTTCCTGGTTGGTAAGTCTATGAGGTCTATTTATTTTATTGCATTTGTATCCCACCTTTTCCCACCTATTTGCAGGCTCAAAGTGGCTTACATAATGTTGTTAACAATGTCATTACAAGATATCAGATACAGTTAGTATTGTGCATAGATTAAGTAGGGAAGATAGAGGAAGGGAGAGAGTGATCGGGAGTTATGTAGGTGGATCTTCATAACTGAGTGGGTTGGTGAGGTGAATTGATGAGTTGTCAATTATCGGTTTTCATTGTAGGCTTTATTGAAGAAGTATGTCTTCAGAGCTTTGCGAAAGATAGTTATATCATTGATTGTTTTCAGGTCTGTAGGTAGTGCATTCCATAACTGCGTGCTCATGTAGAAGGAAGTGGCATGCATCAGCTTGTATTTTAGTCCTTTACAGCTAGGGAAGTGCAGGTTGAGAAATCTGCGGGATGATCTTGTGGCGTTTCTGGGTCTGTCATGTAGATTGGAGCTTCGCCGTGAATAATTGTCTGTACCAGGGTGCAGATTTTGAACGCAATACATTCTTTAATTAGGAGCCAGTGTAATTTTTCTCTTAGGTTTTTGGCGCTTTCGTATTTTGTTTTACCACAAATGAGTCTGGCTGCTGTGTTTTGTGCAGTTTGTGCATTTCTTCTCCTTTCCTCAGTCTGCTCCATGCAGGCAGTAGTGGAAGATAGGGTCCTCAACTTTGTATTGCATTGTATTTGCATACTTCTATGCCACCTTTTACACAAGTTGCAAACTTCAACATATAGAAGGAATTACAATGCAAATCACAAAATACATAGTAACATAGAGGCATATTTTCAAAGCACTTAGCCTCCCAAAGTTCCATAGAAACCTATGGAACTTAGCCTCCCAAAGTGCTTTGAAAATATGCCTCATAGTAACATAGTAGATGACGGCAGAAAAAGACCTTCACGGTCCATCCAGTCTGCCCAACAAGATAACTCATATGTGCAACTTTTTGTGTATACCCTACTTTGATTTGTACCTGTGCTCTTCAGGGCACAGACCGTATAAGTCTGCCTAGCACTATCCCCGCCTCCCAACCACCATCCCCGCCTCCCAACCACCAGCTCTGACACAGACTGTATAAGTCTGCCCAGCACTATCCCCGCCTCCCAACCACCGGCTGTAGCACAGACCATATAAGTCTGCCCAGCACTATCTCCGCCTCCCAACCACCAGCCCCGCCTCCCACCACCGGCTCTGGCACAGACCGTATAAGTCTGCCCAGCACTATCCCCTCCTCCCAACCACCAGCCCCACCTCCCACCACCGGCTCTGGCACAGACCGTATAAGTCTGCCCAGCACTATCCCCTCCTCCCAACCACCGGCTCTGGCACAGACCGTATAAGTCTGCCCAGCACTATCCCCGACTCCCAATCACCAGTCCCACCTCCCAACCACCGGCTCTGGCACAGACCGTATAAGTCTGCCCAGCACTATCCCCACCTCCCAACCACCAGCCCCGCCTCCCAAGGCTCTGGCACAGACCATATAAGTCTGCCCAGCACTATCCCCACCTCCCAACCACCAGCCCCGCCTCCCAACCACCGGCTCTGGCACAGACCGTATCTACTACAAAATCAAAAAAATGGAGGTGGAGTCAATAAAGTCAAAAAAATCTCAAAAGATCAACGGTGACCAACACATATGAAGGAAAATGAAGCACAAGCCAACTGCAGGAAGGAAAAAGCCTCAAGGAGCTCAAGACTTACTAGACTAAGAAGCAACAGACTATCAAAATGATCAATACAGCGATTCATATGATCTGTTCCTCATGATCGGCTAAAAATCCTTCCTGTGTTGTTCAATAATCTGCTTCAAAAGTAGTTGAAAGATGTGCACAATCACCTCCAAATAACTTCAGATGTCAAAACATTAAAGTGTTTCCAAAACACTAGGAGTGGCCTAGTGGTTAGGGTCAGTGGCGTAGGAAGGGGGGGTGGGGGGCGGTCCGCCCCGGGTGCACGCCGCTGGGGGGTGTCGGCTCCGTGCTGGTGCACTGCCCTCTCTGCCCCGGAACAGGTTACTTCCTGTTCCGGGACAGAGAGAGCAGTGAACCAGCGCGGAGCCGACACACCCCAGCAACGTGCAGTCGGGGCGGATCAGCCCTCCCGCCCGTCCCTCGCCGCAGGTATGCGCTCCGGGGGGGGAGGTATGCGCTCCGGGGGGTGCGCTCCAGCTCGAGGAGGGTGCGCCGTGCTGCACCTGGGGGGGGGGTGCGCAGTGGCGACCCGCCCCGGGTGTCAGCTCACCTCGCTACGGCTCTGGTTAGGGTGGTGGACTTTGGTCCTGGGGAACTGAGGAACTGAGTTCGATTCCCACTTCAGGCACAGGCAGCTCCTTGTGACTCTGGGCAAGTCACTTAACCCTCCATTGCCCCATGTAAGCCGCATTGAGCCTGCCATGAGTGGGAAAGCGCAGGGTACAAATGTAACAAAAATAAAATAGATACTATTGGAGATTCTACATGGAATGTTGCCACTATTGGAGATTCTACTTGGAATGTTGGTACTATTGGAGATTCTACATGGAATGTTGCTACTTTTGGAGATTCTACATGGAATGTTGCTACTATTGGAGATTCTACACGGAATGTTGCTATTCCACTAGCAACATTCCATGTAGAAGGCTGCGCAGGCTTCTGTTTCTGTGAGTCTGACGTCCTGCACAGAAGCAGAAGCCTGCGCGGCCACATTGGTGATCTGCAAGGGCCAACTTCTACATGGAATGTTGCTATTGGAATAGCAACATTCCATGTAGAATCTCCAATAGTAGCAACATTCCATGTAGAATCTCAAATAGTAGCAACAGTGGAGGAGTGGCCTAGTGGTTAGGGTGGTGGTCTTTGGTCCTGAGGAACTGAGTTCGATTCCCACTTCAGGCACAGGCAGCTCCTTGTGACTCTGGGCAAGTCACTTAACCCTCCATTGCCCCATGTAAGCCGCATTGAGCCTGCCATGAGTGGGAAAGCGCGGGGTACAAATGTAACAAAAATAAAAAAATAAATAAAATAAAGTGTGTATGTCTAGTAGTGCTATAGAAATGGTTAGTGGTAGTAGTAAACCTATATTGATAATGAATGAAACTGTGCAGAAGCTGTAAAATAGAACCACTCTTTGGACTATTGGCATGCTGCTGTGGTATTGTGTTTCAAGACTGCATGACGTACAGCTGCCCATATGTGGTTGGCATGGTGGTAAATTGTCAACTGTCCTGTTTGCAATACCAGTGAATCCTGCACAGACTGGCAGGTGTGGCTCTGGCAGACTGAATGGACCAGGCGGGTCTTTATCTTCCATCATTTATTATGATGGTTAGATGGAACATAAATGAATAAACTAATTTTAAAAAAAACCCACTGTGTTACTCTGTTCACTGTGAAGGTTCCAGGGCTGCTCTGAAGTCAGAACTTAAACTGGCTCTACGTTATGAATCATTTTATGAAAAGTTATGTTTATTTTTTAAAGCCATTGTGATTGTTTGTTGTAAACTACTTTGACACCACATAGGAGAAGGCGGTAGAGAAACGTGTTAATGAATGGAATTCTTCTATTATTTTACCCAGTACAGTTCATTCTGATTTAATTCAACAAAAAGCTTCCATTTCTAAGTTCCTTGTGTGATGCATTTCCTTAAAATAAAATATTTTGCAAGGTAGGGTGAAACAATATTCATATACACACTGCCATACCAAGTAATATATATATATTTGATTTTAAGGCTCACTTAGTATCAGAACTCAGTCTGAAAACCAACACAGGACCGTTTATAATCTACTGGTCATAGAGGCAAGTGATTCAGTAACCTGTCAGGTTGCCACAGTGAACCTTCTGGCTCTAGACCTGTTAATATTCATAACTACTTTCGAGTCAGGATTTTTTTTTTTTTTTTAAATATGAATGTCAGAAAAAATTGAAAATGTCACAAGAGACAACATTCAGATAGTAAAGAGAAAATTGTTTTCTGCTGCCAAATGAGTACTTGGGACACAGTGAGAGACGAGCCTTCATCTCTCGCATTCTCCGCGCAGAGGTGCTCAGCGGTAGCCACAAATACCCACCAGGCAATTTCAGGAGCTCACTGACCCTCATCGAGGTGTCAAACTGATGCAGTCAAATAAGTTCGTTCAGGGAATCTGACCAAGACTGAAACTAATAGGAAGCCTCTGATTAAAGAAAATCAATAAAAGTGGGGAGAGAGAGAGAGTCTAGGAAGGCCGTCGCAGGTGGGAAACTTTATTAGTGGTGAAAGATGATGAAAAAAGGTCAGGGAAACAATAGCAGGATAGGCGTTCGTCATCTTTCCCTGATGCTGGAGGCTGATGGAGTAAACACGGCCTTCCTGCAGTTCATCTTGAGTGCAATATACTACAGGCCCTGGACTACTGACCCCTGGCTTTGGAATTTATTTATTTATTTATTTATTGCATTTGTATCCCACCTTTTTGCGGGTTCAGTGTGGCTTACAATATGAGTTAAATGTTGGAAATACAATTTGTTACTGATTGGTTATAGATTACATTTTGCATAATTATGCAAAACAATTGAAGTGTCGTTAAGGAATGTAACACTGGAGCATAAACATTGAAACATTCGAAGGAAACAATGGGAGCTTAGAGGGCGATAAAGAGGCATAAAGACATATGATATATATCTTTCTGTGATTGAAGGTATGAATGATGTGATGTTACAGGAATGAGAGTTCAGAGGTGAATGTGTGATGCATTCGTGAACAGTAGGGGTGGACTTTATGTGTTTTGGTTCTTTCCGTAAATCTTTTCGAAAAGATGGGTCTTCAATGATCTGCAGAAGGAAGCTTGCTCATTGATTGTTCTTAAGTTGCATGGCAGTGTATTCCAATACTGCGTGCTCATGTGAGAAAAGGTTGATGCATGTAGCGTTTTGTATTTCACGCCTTTGCAATTGGGGAAGTGGAGGTTTAGGAAGGTTCGGGATGATCTTTTGGCGTTTCTGGGTGGTAAGTCTATTAACTCAGACATGTAGGCTGGGGCTTCGCCGTGAATGATTTTGTGGACTAATGTGCATACTTTAAAAGTGATGCGTTCCTTTAGTGGAAGCCAGTGCAGTTTCTCTGGATTGGAATGGATTAGCATACTCCATTCATGCATTGAGCAATCATTGGCAGCCCCTCCCCCTCTCCTCCCAACCCAAGACACTCTGACAGATATTTCCAACAAAACTAAAGACAACAATCTTCTTCCGAAAAAGAAACATCAGATGGATCGGACACTTTTCAGACAATTTTACCCAGGTGCCTAAGTACTTACCCAGGTGAAATAGGTGCTGAAAAATGCCCTCCCTTCCGTTGGTAAAAGACCAGCAATGCATAGTTTAAGCTATGGGAACTGTGCTGGCAGGGCCCATATAGTATTTCAGAATGACATCAATAAAGATTTCATTTGGATAAGTATCTTCATATTATTTTAGACCTAGGATATATCATTTTTTTTATGTAGCAGCCTAAGGAATTTAGCAGTGAGGAGTGTTTCCTTGACGTCTCGGTGCTTTTTCTTGTCCACAAATACAATAAAAAACCTTCTGGCTCACGTGTGTACCTGAATGTAACTTACCATGAGCTACTACTGAAAAAGGTCTCAGCAAAATCCAAATAAATAAATAAAGTTGTAGGAAGGCAGATTGGTGTCCTATGGGTGAACTTTCTAACTTTCCAGAGGAGGCCAGAAATGGTAGAGCATCCTATAACCAGTGAGAGGCTCTGGTAGCATCAAAATCCTCCTCTGACTAATATAACAGAGACTCCACATAGGGGCAATGTCTTAGGTTTTACACCTCCAGGCCTTTGACCTTCCCTCTGCTAAGGAGAACCTTCAAGCCAAGCCTTATCAATGGCGGTCTCAGAAATATTGAGTCTTCTATAGTGTCACCCAGTCCAGTAAATCGATTAGGCATAAGAGGTGTTGCTGAAGCACTAGAAACAGAATCTATAAAGTTGTAGACCTGTGTGGATGATTGAGGATGGGAGCCCCTCCGCATTGTGCGATGCTTGATGGTAGGAGCCCCTCTGCATTCCTTCTAATCACAGATCGGAGAAAGAGAAACTGAGCTACTATTGTGAATGATAATCAGGCATCATGGCCATAACTCTTCTCGTTCAGAACATCTTAAGGCTGAAGGATAACATCATTCCTTATCACTTCACCAGGAGACCTAAAGGGTCCTGGTATATCTCATAGGATCTATATCGAAGAGACACTCTAGAGTCCCTGAATCTCACAACCGCTGTCTGCAAACTGAATGATCATCAGCCTTAAAGTGAACTGATAATCCTAACAGAGGGGATGATGCACAAAGCTTTAGCACAGCTCTAACTCATTTTTACAGTGAGTTTTACTGGCCAAGCAATGCTCAAATACTTTCTGCATGGGTATAGACTCACGTGCAAACCATTACCATAGACAGCATTAAAATGCATTTAAATAATTGTTAGAAGTGATAAGTAGTAGTAGTAGTGGTGTTAATGGGATCATTTGGTATTTCCTGGCCATGCTCAAAAAAAAGTTTCTCATGCGCTTTGTATGTGGGAAACCTTTCGCCAGGTCTCAGGCAGTGTAGAAGGGTTAATTGAGAAGAGCAGGTATCTAGCAGCACCTCTTCTCTCCCTCTAACCTGACCACCCTGCCCTGGACTGCTTTGGGCACCTGCCCCTAGCAGCCACCCTCCCTCTCCCTCGCCCTACCCAAACCCCCTCCCCATCCCCAGCTTACAAATTACCCCCTGGTAGTCTAGTGAGCCCACCTCCCCCCCCCCCCCCCCCCCCCAATTTCTTTCCAACCTGCCCCTGGATATTAAATCTAATGGCCCCTCTCCTGACTTGACCAGACCCCCTCCTCTAATATTAAAAGAAGATGCCCTGGTGGTCTGCCCCCCACCCCCTCCCTCCTTTCCTGCCACCCTCCCTACGCACAAATTCCCTAGTGGTCTAGTAGTCTCTTCCCTCCCCCAACCCCCCCCAAATCCTTGGTAGTCTAGCGGGGGCCCCTATCCACCCCACGACCCCAAGCCTAGCCCCTGAACCTGTACCTCAAATGAGGAAGGTGGCAAGCACACTCGCTCCTGTCTCCAGATGCCATCATCTGCAAAATGGTGGTGCACTGGGTGGGGCCTGTCTACCATATAAGATAATCTCCTATCACATTATAAACCATAAAATTATACTGCTTTGTCTCCCTCTGATCACCCATACACCTCTCCCTGTTCCTCACCCCCCCCACCTACTCCTACCTTTCCCCATGAGACTGTCGTTGGAATGCTTTCATGTCTCACTTATATATATATTCTGATATTTGCCATATTTTGCTCATTTCTGACCCAGAGAAGGTGGTTCTGGCCTTCAAAAGCTTCTCAATAAAATGTAATTAGTCCAATAAAATGTTTCATATTATTATGTGAAGCGTCTGTTCACGCTTTCCAAAAATACTAGGACTAGGGGGCATGCGATGAAGCTACAATGTAGTAAATTTAAAACGAATCGGAGAAAAGTTTTCTTCACTCAACGTGTGATTAAACTCTGGAATGTGGTAAAGGCAGTTAGCTTAGCAGAGTTTTAAAAAAGGTTTGGTCAGCTTCCTAAAGGAAAAGTCCATAGATAGTTATTAAATGGACTTGGGGAAAATCCACTATTTCTGGGATTAGCAGTATAAAATGTTTTGTACATTTTTGGGATCTTGCCAGGTATTTGTGACATGCATTGGCCACTGTTGGAAACAGGATGCTGGGCTTTATGGACCTTTGGTCTGTTCCAGTATGGCAACACTTATGTACTTAGGATTCTGAATGGAGTCATGCTACTCTTTAGGGTTCTAAATAGAATGTTGCTATACACTTTGAAATTCTGCATGGAATCTTGTTATTCTTTAGAATTCTAGAATCTTGCTGCTCTTTAGGGTACTACATGGAATCTTGTCACTCTTTAGGATTCCGGAATCTTGCTATTCTTTGGGGTTCTACATGGAATGTTGCTATTGTTTGGGTTTCTGCCGGGTATTTGTGACCTGGATTGGCCACTGTTGGAAACAGGATGCTGGGCTTGATGGATCTTTGGTCTTTCCCAGTATGGCAATACTTACGTACTTATGTACTTTGTTTTTGTTTTGTTTCTATTTATCGCCCTTTAAAGTGGACTAGCACAGCAACTGCACTACTTTAAACAAGTCCTTTATATTGAAATCAGAGATGCCGAGACTAGAGTAAACCACTTCAAAGAGAGAGAGATCCCCCCCCCCCCCCCCCCCCAACTAAGAGTGAGATTTTTCAAAAGCTGCACTCAGGGTATAATTCTAGAAAGATTAATGCGTAGTATTGCTTTGAAAATGAAAAAAAGCAGTATAATGGTCTTTGGTGCCTGTGAAAGGAATTTGCCCAAGTCACTAAGCAGTCACCAGAGTAAATTCTAAGGACTGAAAGCTGCTCTCTGCTCCCTGTCTAAATGTATGAGCCTAGGTTTCAGAGTAAACACACTTTTAGGTAAAGGGAAAAGGGATGGGGCTGTGGGGGAAATACACAGCAAGATGTGCTCAGATTTTATCCTACTGGTTAGGACAGAAAAGAGAGACAAAATCCAACCACAAAAGACAACTGACAACCAAAGCAGACATCATTTCTACCGGTGTGGCCACTGGGTTTTTTTTCCCCTCAGGGTCAGACTGAGGGTACTCTGGCCCCCCAGGCACTGAGATTACTCTGCCCCCCCCCCCACCATGCAGCCCCCATCCCCGCCATGCTGTCTCCCTCATACTGTGTTGCCACTGTTCTCCTGCCACCTTGAAGGACCCTGGTGGTCTAGTGGCTGTGGCTTCTTCGGGCGCAGGAAATAAATTCCCTCTTTCCTGCCCACCCGCTGCTTAGTCTGCTCAGTGTGGCACCGTGTTTACAAAATGGCTGCCGAGATTTCCCACGGTAGTCTCGCCTCTCACGAGACTACCGTGGGAGTCTCGGCAGCCATTTTGTAAACACAGCTGTGCAACAAGGGAGAATAGCAGCAGCGGTCATTAGACCACCAGGGCCCTGTGGGGGCTGTAGTGTGTGGTAGCGGGCAACCGGGCAGAGCCTCTGGACCCTCGGGCACTGCCCAGTTGCCCAAATGGTCAGTTTGCCCCTGTGTCTCTTTACACTAGCCTCTCATGAAAGCAGTGATCAGGATCAATGCACTGGAACTGAGGCTTTGATGAGTGTGAGAACCTTTAAATGAGTGCAACACACTCCTGAGTGACAGAAGGGGCTCAGAGAGGGTGTGAGAGCAGGAACTCAAAGAGTGAGAGAATGAGAGAGCCTTCAAATGAATGTGACCCATTCCTAATGAGTGAGAGAAGGGGCTCAGAGTATGAGAATGAGAAAGCCTTCAGCTGAGTGTGACTGTGCCCTACTAATGAGTGAGACTTGGCTTGTCTTTGAAACAGGAACTCTCAGAGAGAGAGGGGAGATGGACAAGATGGCTGTTTGAGGTGTCTTCTAGCCTATTCTAAATGTTTTCTCTCACTGAAGATTACTGAATTGATGTCAAGGCTTTTCGGTCTTTTTAAAATAAAAAATAAATAGGCAGCCTGGTGACTGAGGGGCAAGTACTGTTCCTTCACTACATTGAAGACCTGGGATGGATTGCTGGACACTGTCTCTGCTTCCCAGGCTTAGAATACCGTGGAGGCCAAGAAGGTTTAATGACAGAAGACAGCATGATGTCACAAGCCTGAAGCTGGACTCCACCCAAGGAGGTTTTAATTCTCTCCAACGCAGCTGCTGCCATCTTGCTGCACTCATAACAATAAAATTGATAAGGTGGCAAGCTCCGCCTACTGGCTTCAGCCCACATAATGGGCCAGATAGGCTTATGCCGTCCCCTGTTATCAAACCTCCTTGGTGGAGGCAATGGTCATGGCCCCTAGGGAGAAGGTAGTTCCAGCCATTGTTTAGTGATGACACCTGATATCCAGACTTTGCAGGAAACTATGGCTTTTGGCCCCTGACCGAGGACTCAAAACACAATAGGAAGAAAGTCTTTGCAGTAATGAATCCAATAAAGAGACAAAGTTGACATCCAAAAGAAGGGATGAAGCAGCCCAAGAGGCAAAATCCGTGCAATCCAAGGTTTATTTGTCAAAACAAGGTGTAGCTGGTCTACAATTGACCTGATGTGGCCATGTTTCGGAGTGTGTTGCCTGCATCATAGGCCTTTTTTCTTTGTTACATTTGTACCCTGTGCTTTCCTACTCATGGCAGGCTCAATGCAGTTTACATGGGGCAATGGAGGGTTAAGTGACTTGCCCAGAGTCACAAGGAGCTGCCTGTGCCTGAAGTGGGAATCAAACTCAGTTCCTCAGGACCAAAGTCCACCACCCTAACCACTAGGCCACTCCTCCACTCAACAAATTCAATGTACAAATTCAAAACTTAAGTAACACATGAAAAACCAGGACCAAATAAAAAATCATATTGTTTTTCTTTTCATGTTTAATTTTTTTTATGTTTTAATGTTTGAGTTTGCACACTTACAGACCCCTGACGCAGGTAACATGCCGAAACACAGCTGTGTCAGGTCATTCGTAGACCAGCTTCACCTTGTTTTGACCAATAAACCTTGGATTGCATGAATTTGGTCTCCCTGGTTGTGTCATCTCTTCTTTTGGTCATCGCCCCTGACCGAGGACTGTCAGGACAGAGAATTGGGAGAGGAACATGAAATCAGCGGAACCCCTAGATATCTGTGAAAGAGGCCTTGTGGTGCCAAAACCCAACAAAGGCTGATTCTGCTTGAGCTGGAAGCAAAAACTGGCCCAAACCATAAAATAAATAAAATGAAATTTAAGCTCTTTTGGTCTATTTTTTTAAATGTTTATTCAGTTCAAAAGGTACCAGCAATGCAAGCAGCCCTCAGTTTAGGAAAAAAACAGCTGCTCAGAGTGTGTGTGCACATGGGCTGAATTCAGTCTCTGATCCACCGTGTATATGAACAAAAGAACAGCGCCTTTGCCCTTCTCTATGCAGATTCTTTACGTGGCAGAATAATATCATCGCCCACAGTAGAGCAGTTCACATATGTCTTATATAAAATTCTCATTTATTTTAATGATAATATTAGGGAAGCACATTTTCTAGTGAAGGGCGTCTTTCAGGCCAGATGTTCTCTTGCTGAAGTGCTCAGTTTCACGCTTGGTCTTGTCATGACAGAATGCAGGTCTTAGATTATCATTCATGATCAATGCTGGTGGGGGCGGCAGAATGTGAATCCACACAGGTCACAAATAGCTCAGCCTCATTTGGCAATAAAATTAAATGCAAATCAGGCTAGGGTAACACAGGGGTTTTTCAGTTAGTCTGCACTGAGGAGTATCTCGCCTGCAAACAACAGTGTAAGTGACTGAGTTCCAAAATTATCCTTTTTCTTTAACGTATGGTCCTGTTAGTCTGAAAGACAGAAACAGGAACATGTTCCAGAGATCAGGCCCAGTCTGGATTTAGCTCATCTCTTTTCAGTAGTAGCTCATGGCAAGTCTGATGGCAGGGGTGTAGCAACCATTGAGCGAGCCCAGCAAAATACCCAGGGCTGTCCAATGGTAGGGTCCACCTGATGTTGCACCCTCCTCCATATCCCCTGCACCCAGGTCCCACATCTGTCTATACCCCCCCCCCCCCCACTGGTCCTTCAAATACTGCAGTGCATCTCCAGAAGAGGCCGCAGTGAAAGCTGCTTTTTATTGGATGGTGGAACATTTCTGATCTGCATCCCACCCACAGGAGGTTGCATTATTGAGATGGGACATGCAGAGGAAAGGTTCTGCCAGCCAGAGAGGCCACTTTTACTGGCAACGTGCTGCTGCCAGCCGGTGACGCATGGCAGTGTATGGAGGACCAGAGTGGGGGCTAGAGACCTTATCCACACCTCTTATCACCTCTCGCTTAGACTATTGGAACTTGCTTATCACAGGTCTCCTACTAAGCCATCTCCCATTCAAGGATGCAGGTGCAAGTGAACCTGAGCTGTGCTGGGGATAGACCCTCTAAGTGGCCACGGGATAGCCCCAGGCGGCTAGGCATTTCATGACAGACCTTTGTCCTTCTTTTTTTATGGCACCACTGTTTTTATTTCTTTAGTCTAACACAGTTAGGAAAGGAGATGCAGTATACTTTTGAAAACTTGTTGTTCTGTGCTCTGATTGGCCCAGAAGCTCAATTCATCTGGGATGTACTGGCTTTTTTCCCCCAGTCTTAGCCAGGGAGAAGAGAGAGAAGGATCTCTTTGCAGAGGCCCATGAACAGTTATATTTGATAACCTGTGAACAGCTATATGTCCTGATCTCCCCAGGTACTATTTAGATAGTATACAAATGTTTAGATAGTGTTATAATTGATCCATATTTCAGTTACCTGTTACTGTTTTGCTGATTGAAACTTTTCTGTTTATTGTTCTAATTTTTCATGACTATAAACATTTTTAGTTTATTGCCTCTGCTTGTCTGGACTGACTATGAATCCTGGTGGTTTGTGTGTTGGGTCTGTGGTTGCTTTCTAGGAACTGTGGGACCACTAGGAGTAGTCCCAGTAACCTAGGAATCATTAGGGATAATTTGAGAGCAGAAGACTCGCCCAGAGGAGGTTGGGACCCAGTCGGTGGGAGAAGGTCTTTATCTGCCATCATTTACTGTCTATGTTACTATCAGGCTTATTTTCAAAAGAGAAGGACGCCCATCTTTCGACACAAATCGGAAGATGGGCGTCCTTCTCACAGGGTCGCCAAAATCGGCATAATTGAAAGCTGATTTTGGTCCATCGTGGGGATGACCAAAGTTCCTGGGGGCATGTCGGAGGCGTAGCGAAGGCGGGACTTTGGTGTGCCTAATACATAGGCGTCCTCAACCCATAATCGAAAAAAGAAGGGCGTACCTGATGAGCACTTGGCCGACTTTACTTGTCCTTTTTTTGTTCCAACCAAGCCACGTAAAGGTGCCCAAACTGACCAGATGACCACCGGAGGGAATCGGGGATGACCTCCCCTTACTACCCCCCAGTGGTCACTAACCCCCTCCCACCCTCAAAAAAATTCTTTAAAAATATTTTTTGCCAGCTTCTATGCCAGCCTCATTTGTCATGCTCAGGTCCATCATAGCAGTATGCAGGTCCCTGGAGCAGTTTTAGTGAGTGCAGTGCACTTCAGACAGGTGGACCCAGGCCCATCCTCCCTACCTGTTACACTTGTGGTGGTAAATGTGAGCCCTCCAAAACCCACCAGAAACCCACTGTACCCACATCTAGGTGACCCCCTTCACCCATAAGGGCTATGGTAGTGGTGTACAGTTGTGGGTAGTGGGTTTTGGGGGGCTCAGCACACACGGTAAAGGAGCTATGCACCTGGGAGCGATTTCTGAAGTCCACTGCAGTGCCCCCTATGGTGCCCGGTTGGTGTCCTGGCATGTGAGGGGGACCAGTGCACTACGAATGCTGGCTCCTCCCATGACCAAAGGCCTTGGATTTGGTCGTTTCTGAGATGGGCATCCTCGGTTTCCATTTTCACTGAAAATCAGAAACGACCAAGTCTAAGGTTGACCATCTCTAAGGTTGACCTAAATTTCCAGATTTGGGCATCCCCAACCGTATTATCAAAACGAAAGAAGGACGTCCATCTTGTTTCGATAATATGGGTTTCCCCGCCCCTTCACAGGGACGTCCTCAGAAAAACTTGGGCATCCCTCTCGATTATGCCCCTCCACATAACTCTTTAATGCGGCCATTGGTGCCGCACTAACAGTAACAGCGCAATCCAATTAGCGTTCACTACAAGTCAGGTTAATCAGTCAATGTAGCTTAGTGAATGGGCCCCTTAGTATTCTGACTGTCGGCTGACTGTTGTACTTTTAATGCAGGGTGTCTTTACATTGGTCTTGGTGGAGTCACGAAAACTCTCTTATTTTGCTAATAAGGGACACATGGACATGGGAAGTTCTCACCTGGGTATTTAAAACTCTACTGTGCAAACAATTACTCTTCAGCTTTGGCAGAACTGAGTGATTATCAATTATCCATCTGCTGCATCTCGGAAGCAGATGGCACTTTAATTGTACGCGTGAAAAATTATGCCCACTTGCACAGGCAGTGGCTCACCAAAGGGATGGCTTTCCGATGAGCAGCACTTAAAATAGAAGTAAGCAGTGGATGCAGGGAGAGGTCTCCCAGTGGACAGAAATCCAGAAAGACTGCAATACGCACAAAGAATCTTTAGTGGTGAAGATGTGAGAGATCCACTCGGAACTATTGCACTGCACCAGGAATCAAATTGGGAAATGTAGATGTTTCTAATGGTTATTACCTGCCACCAAAGCCTTATGTGAGACTGCAAAAGTGATGAATGTGTCCTACAAGTGACATGAAAATAAACATGCATCTTCCTGCTTTTGTAAATTCTTGCCTGCACAAAGCAGTGACGTAGCTACGTGGGGCCAGGGGGGCCTGGGCCCCCGTAGATTTGGCCCTGGACCCCCCTGCCAATGGCCTGCCTGACCCCCCCCCCTCCCGCCATCAACCCGCCGTCGCCGTCACCTGCCTTTGCTGGTGGGGGACCCCAACCCCCACCAGACGAGGTCCTCTTCTTCTTGCAAAAGGCTTTCTTCTGTTTCTGACGTCCTGCAAGTACAATGTGCAGAACATCAGAAATAGAAGGAAGCCTTTTGCGAGAAAAGGACCTCGGCTGGCGGGAGTTGGGGTTCCCCACCAGCAAAGGTAGGCGACAGCGGGTTGGCGGCGGGAGGGTCGGTGGCAGGGGGGGGGGGCAAAGTCGGCAATGGCGGGGGGGGGGTCGGCGGCGCTGGGGGGGGCTAAAATGCGCCCCTTCACCTCAGGCTCTGGACCTCCCTCCCGCCGAAGTCTGGCTATGCCCCTGGCACAAAGAGAAGTCCAATAATTCTAGCAATACTAACCCATCTTCTCGTCCTCAAAACTTGTCATGTAGGTTATATTCTGAAATACAACGTTAAGCCACATATTCAAAAATGACTGTATGTCTTCGCTGAATTATTACATTGGAATGGCGGCATTTCTATAGGTGACCACCTGATGCAGTATGGGCTCTATTACAGTGGTTCCCAAACCTGGTCCTGGAGGCACCCCAGCCAGTCAGGCTTTCTGGATGCCCACAATGAATATTCATGAGAGAGATTTGCATGCAATAGAGGCAGTATCTACTGCCCTTTTCTTTCCTATTATAGCTATTTTTATAAAAAAAAAGTGGTGCAGAGTCCCTGTGATTTTTTTTTTACTGGCTTTGCTAACATTTTCCACTATTTTTGGCTCTGATTGCAATCTTCCCCAATCCACCAGGACCCTTTAACGGGATCTGTGAACAGTGAGTGTGCTGTGCCAATTTTCCCCTATTGGAGCAACAGACACCATTAATACAGAGCGGAAAAGGAGAGTAATGATTACAGCAGCAGGCTGAGAACCAGGGGAGCCCAGTTCAAATCCCACTGCAGTTCCTTGTGATCTTGGGCAAGTCACTTAACCCTCCTTTCCCTCAGATACAAATTCAGATTGTGACCCTTTCAGGGACAGAAAAATACCTGATGTACCACCACTCTGCATCCACAGTTTGCAGTGTATAAGAAAATCAAACATATAAACGGCAAGTGACCGCAGTAGAGTCGGAATGCTGAGAGTGTAGAAGTCCAAGCCCCGCCTCCACCAGCAGTACAGCCCAATAGGGAGGAGGGCTTGGACATGGGCGTGGAACTCGGAGGAGGAGGGAGCAGGGAGGGAAGGATGGGGCAGAACTGAGGGAAACAGACGCTGGGGGGGAGGGCAGGGTTGGTGGATGGGGGGAGGCCATAGGAAAACAAAAAACTAGCCCGTTGTTATGGGCTTAATGGCTAGTAATAATATAAATCACTTTTGTGGCCTTCTGGGGTAAACCTCATTCAGACTGAGATTTTATTTATTTTTGTTACATTTGTACCCTGCGCTTTCCCACTCATGGCAGGCTCAATGCGGCTTACATGGGGCAATGGAGGTTTAAGTGACTTGCCCAGAGTCACAAGGAGCTGCCTGTGCTGGGAATCGAACTCAGTTCCTCAGGACCAAAGTCCACCACCCTAACCACTAGGCCACTCCTCCACTGTTGCTACTATTCGAGATTCCACTAGCAACATTCCATGTAGAAGTCGGCCCTTGCAGATCACCAATGTGGCCGTGCAGGCTTCTACATGGAATGTTGCTAGTGGAATAGCAACATTCCATGTAGAATCTCCAATAGTATCTATTTTATTTTTGTTATATTTGTACCCTGCGCTTTCCCACTCATGGCAGGCTCAATGCAGCTTACATGGGGCAATGGAGAGTTAAGTGACTTGCCCAGAGTCACAAGGAGCTGCCTGTGCCTGAAGTGGGAATTGAACTCAGTTCCTCAGGACCAAAGTCCACCACCCTAACCACTAGGCCACTCCTCCACTGTTGCTACTATTTGAGATTCTACATGGAATGTTACTATTCCACTAGCAACATTCCATGTAGAAGTCGGCCCTTGCAGATCACCAATGTGGCCGCGCAGGCTTCTGCTTCTGTGAGTCTGACGTCCTGCACATAAGTTCAGGACGTCAGACTCACAGAAACAGAAGCCTGCACAGTCTTCTACATGGAATATTGCTAGTGGAATAGCAACATTCCATGTAGAATGTCCAATAGTAGCAACATTCCATGTAGAATCTCCAATAGTACCTATTTTATTTTTGTTACATTTCTACCCCGCGCTTTCCCACTCATGGCAGGCTCAATGCAGCAATGGAGGGTTAAGTGACTTGCCCAGAGTCACAAGGAGCTGCCTGTGCCTGAAGTGGGAATCGAACTCAGTTTCTCAGGACCAGAGTCCACCACCCTAACCACTAGGCCACTCCTCCATGTAAGGTGACAGTTGTTATTTGAAGTAAGAATGTAAGAACATAAGAACGTAAGAGTAACCATACTGGGTCAGACCAATGGTCCATCTAGCCCAGTATCCTATTTTCCAAACAGTGGCCAAGCCAGGTCACAGGTACCTGGCAGAAACCCAAATCATGGTAACACTCCATATTACAAATCCTAGGGAAAGCAGTTGCTTCCCATGTCTGTCTCAATAGCAGACTATGGACTTTTCCTCCAGGAATTTGTCTAAACCTTGTTTAAACCAGATACGTTAACTGTTGTTACCACCTCCTACAGCAAAGAGTTCCAGAGCTTAACTATTCGTTGAGTGAAAATAAATTGAACCAACTAAACATCTCAGAAACCTCGGGTGGGCCTCTGGAATAGTGGGAAGGACTAATGGAAAGAAAATGATCTCCTTCCATTACATAGCTTCCCATTATTCCAGGACCTTTGGGATCTTTAAAAGCACTGCTGCCTTGAGGCTGAAGCCCCAAAACTGACTTCCGAGTATACCACAATGTCCATCCTGTAGTGACTGGCAAAGGTATGCAGCATCAACCACATCGCCACCTTGAAAATATTCACTGGAGACAGTAAGGTAATCTCCACCCAGGATGTCACTGTACACCTCGTAGAATGAGCCCGTAAGGCCTGAGGAGCCTGCTTCCCCACAAGCAAATAAGATGACACGATAGTCTCTTCAGCAATTTAGCAATTGTGGGATTCAAAGCCATGAGGCCAAGCCTCTGCTTACCAAAAAGCACAGTCTATCCAATTTGCAAAACTCATTCAGGACTTCCAGATATCTATGAAGACTCTACGCATATTGAGAAGTGTCAAGGAAGAATACTTAACCTCTTCATCCTCTCTACAAAAGGATGGGAGCTCCACAGATTGGTTGTGATGAAATGCTGATACTACTTTTGGAAGAAAGAGCCTGAAGCGCCGAAACCCTATGTGCTGATGCAACCACCGCCAAGAACGCTGTCTTTCATGTAAGACCTTTCAAGTATGCCTTCCAGAGTGGCTCAAAAAGAGGCTTCTGAAGACCCCAAAGGAGTAAATTAAGGTTCCACTCTGGACACAGTGTACGAAAGGGAGGACTGCTCCCTGCAAGAATCAAACGATATTCGGGTGAGCCACAAGAGGCGTTTTCAGTAGTTGGCCCCTGGAACAGGCCAAAGCCACAACTTGAACTTTTAGAGAAACCAATGCCAATCCTTTCTGAAGACCTGCCTGGAGAAATGGTAGGATGTGTGTGATCTTAGCAGAGAAGGGACAAAGACCACTCTCAGAACATCAGCTCTTGAACATCCTCCACACCCTTGCATACACCGTGGATGTAGAGCATTTCTGAGCCTGAAGCAAGGTAGCAATGACCGAATCAGAATAACCTTTCTATCTCAAACAAGCCCTTTCAATGGCCAAGCCCTAAGACAAAGGGGCATGGATCCTCCATGAGCACCAGACCTTGCTTCAGTAGGCCGTTTTCCTGCGGAAGACGGAAAGTATCCCTGTCCAGCAGTTGAATCAGGTCCACATACCATTGCCTCCACAGCCAATCCAGGGGCTTTGAGAATTATTCAACCCTGGTGAAATGTGATCCTTTTCAACGTGCGGCCTACTGTGGGCTAAGGAAGAAGACATACAGTAGATGGATGTGTCTCTGGCCAGGGCTGCAGTTGGACATTGATCCCCATCGAGCCCGTTTCTTTCTGATGGCTGAAGAACTTGGGCACTTTGGCATTCCTTTTCATCGCCATCAGGTCTAGAACCGGAGAACCCCACTGGTCCACTATCAGCTGAAAACCCTAGCTGGATAGTTTCCAGATAGTGATTCAAAGCAGAGCACAAGTTCATGGCAGAATAGGAAGAGGATGTGACCCAAGGTGCTGCAGTGCCATCATTCTTCTCCAATCTCTGAGCCGGCATGGGAAAAGAAAGTGAGGGGATTGGGGGGGGGGGGGGGGAAGAGGGAGAGATGGGAAGGATGTCAGAAGGATTATGGATCATCATGGTGTTGACTTGGGGGAAGGGGAGAGAGTGGCTGAACCCAGCAGGGTTACTAAAAAGCTCCAGGTCATTAGGAATGTGTTGGGCCAGTTCTGGTTTTACTTCCAGTGAATTCACTGGGGGCAAAATCAGGACTGCATCCATCTGTTTCTGAGGACTTGGAGCCATCTGGCAAAATGTGGAGGGGTAAAAATGTCTGAGGGGCAGTGAGGAGACTGGAAGGGCTGCTGAGGGAATGTGAGGGGTGAGTAACTAAGGACCAATAGAGGAATAGGAGAGGGTGCAAAGTGTGAAGGAGGCACCCAGAGGGTGCTTTGGGGGGTGGGTGGGGGATGTGGGGAGTGAGAGAAGGGATCAGCACCAGTATATGTATAACAGTGAATCCTCATTCCTTCTCTGTCCTGATCCTACAGGCTGCCGCTCCATTCCATGAGGAGTGGCCTAGTGGTTAGAGCACAGGTCTTGCAATCCAGAGGTGGCTGGTTCAAATTCCACTGCTGCTCCTTGTGATCTTGGGCAAGTCACTTAACCCTCCATTGCCTCAGGTACAAACTTAGATTGTGAGCCCTCCTGGGACAGAGAAATATCCAGAGTACCTGAATGTAACTCACCTTGAGCTACTACTGAAAGGTGTTAGCAAAATCTAAATAAATAAAGATTCTAGAATTCTAAAGAATAACAAGATTCCATGTAGCAACATTCCAAGTAGAACCCCAAAGAGTAACAAGATTCTTTGGGGTGGAGGAGTGGCCTAGTGGTTAGAGCACCAGTCTCGCAATCCAGAGGTGGCCGGTTCATATCCCACTGCTGCTCCTTGTGATCTTGGGCAAGTCACTTAACCCTCCATTGCCTCAGGTATAAACTTAGATCATGAGCCCTCCTGGGACAGAGAAATACCCAGTGTACCTGAATGTAACGCACCTTGAGCTACTACTGAAAAAGGTGTGAGCAAAATCTAAATAAATACATATTACCCCTCCCCTAATTCCCATTCCTTCTCATGATCCTTCCTCCCTCTGCTCCCTGGTCCTCCTTCCCTCTGTGTCTCAACTCCCTCTTTCCCACCCCATCCCTTGGTTCACTATCACTTTTTTCTCTCACTAGGACTGGCAACTGAAATTCTTTAACCCCCTCCCTCAAAATGGAATCAAACAAACAGATACACAATAAGTGTGTAAAAACAACTTTGGGGGGTCAATATTCAAAGCAATTTAAACAGCCAGGAGAGGCTTCTGGTCCTTTAAATCGTTTGCACAGGGCAATCTGGGTTAACTGAAGAGTGATAATGAATATCCCCCTCTGACTGTCTATACTGAAACTGGCTGGTTTGTGGGTTGTCTTGATTTTATGCAGCAAGTTATCCGGGCACCAGTCTCATTATCGAATGGTGCCCGGGTAACTTCCGAGTTGGTGGTCATACCTGGGTATTCAATGCCGGAAGCCACATATGCCCAAGCATTGAATATGCAGGGTTAAGTCAGCCCATAGCTGGAAGGAAGTGGCTTGTAAGCTGCTCTCACCACCACAGGTTGCATATTGACCCATTAATTTTAATAAAATAAAATGCAAATTAACATTTAATATCCGATTGCTGTGCAATTTTGAACAATTTGCCGCAAGGAGCCATAGGTTGTGCCTATATCCAATACTACAAACAAAACCTCTCAAACTGTGAACCACACCTGTGATAGGTGCAGGGAAACCCAAGAATACACTGAAGACCTCACCTCAAGCTTGGAATCCAGGGGGATTTCATTTACAGCACAAAGCAGGTAGGACATGTTACCGTTGAGAGAGCCTTTCCGTTAATTATAATGACCTCATTTTGTATTGTAATACAACCCATGAGCAAGAAACCTGATCAACCAGCTCCTGAACTAGCAAAGCTGGATTTCTCCTCCCACCAAGTCCACCTACTACTGGCAGGGGAGGGGGGGGGGGGGTCTGCAGACAATTCTCTGTAAATCAGTTTCATTTCAGCTTTCTCTATTAGGGATGCTATTTCATGCAGAATAGCGAGGAACACCACTGAAACCGGATTTACAGTATACCTTGTGTTGTCGTGTTCACAGTCGCATTTCAAGAAGACCGGTACATCATCCGTAACCTTACATGGCCGACCACCATGGGATAATCACACTGACAATTTCAAAATGCATCTCTACAAATCCCTTGCTCTAAGCGAAGGAAACATCCATTAGCCCAATCACCATATCCAATATCTACATTTTTGCATCTTAAAGAAAATGTTATTTAGTAGTTTAGTTATTTTTAAAACATTACTTACCCATTTATGGACTATTTGATATGAGGTCTAAATATAATACAATGAAAACCTATGCCTGAACCAACCAATTCAAGCAACAAATTAACAAACAAATCCTTACAACTCAAATACACAACCATTACTTACAACAAAGCCCATTGTTTTCAAATTGTAAAATAAAGCTAAAGTGGGAACAGTGTGGTATCGATTCCTCAGAGAGAGTTCATGGGAGTTCATGGCAAGGAAAGGGTCTTCCCATTTCAGAATACTCTTTGGTGATCATTAATACACATTTCAGAAGATTTAACCTATAGTAGTGAAAGGGTCAGATCTATCTGAGTCAATTCCCTAAAATGCCGTAATGGTGGGTCCCATGTGAGCAGATAATGTTTCCATCTGACCCACAAACCGCCCTTGGTGCAAGCCTGGTTCTGGCATCTGGAAATCTGTAAAGAATCTTCCTATATATTTTATTTATTTAGATTTAGATTTATTTAGATTGTAAGCTCTTTGAGCAGGGACTGTCTTTCTTCTATGTTTGTGCAGCGCTGCGTACGCCTTGTAGCGCTATAGAAATGCTAAATAGTAGTAGTAGTAGTAGCATTTGCAGCTCTCGATTGTAAGCTCTTTGAGCAGGGACTGTCTTTCTTCTATGTTTGTGCAACGCTGCGTACGCCTTGTAGCGCTATAGAAATGCTAAATAGTAGTAGTAGTAGTAGCATTTGCAGCTCTCGATTGTAAGCTCTTTGAGCAGGGACTGTCTTTCTTCTATGTTTGTGCAGCGCTGCGTACGCCTTGCAGCGCTATAGAAATGCTAAATAGTAGTAGTAGTAGTAGCATTTGCAGCTCTCGATTGTAAGCTCTTTGAGCAGGGACTGTCTTTCTTCTATGTTTGTGCAACGCTGCGTACGCCTTGTAGCGCTATAGAAATGCTAAATAGTAGTAGTAGTAGTAGCATTTGCAGCTCTCGATTGTAAGCTCTTTGAGCAGGGACTGTCTTTCTTCTATGTTTGTGCAACGCTGCGTACGCCTTGTAGCGCTATAGAAATGCTAAATAGTAGTAGTAGTAGTAGTAGTAGTAGTAGTAATTTCAGTACACACATCACCAAAAAGCCCAAAGCGAGTTACAATCAATAAGTAACAAGTAATACAAGATCATTCAATTAAAATTATAGTCATGAAGTACAAATACCTCAATCATCCAGGCTCATCTACCAGAAATTCCCCTGAAAAGCAATGCCTTAGGGTTTTCCCCAAAAAAGATGTATAATCCTTTTTTCTGATACAGCTCCATAACTGGACTAAAAGATGCAAAAGCCACAGATCATGGACATTTATCATTCTTGTTTCAGACAAAAACAACAACAACATAAATTAGACTGATTGCATTATAAATATATTCAATCCTACTAAAACTATCAATGGATACAGCACATCATGCTTAGAATGCATTAAGGCAGGGTTCCCTATCCAGTCAGGTTTTCAGGATACTCACAATTATTATTTATTATTATTATTATTTGTAGCATTTGTATCCCACATTTTCCCACCTATTTGCAGGCGCAATGTGGCTTACATTTGCCGTTATGGCGTTTGCCATTTCCGGACTTCAGATATGCATATGATTTTGCAATCAAGTGCGTCCATACATGGTAGAAGAATGTATTGTGTACTTGCGTACTTGTTAACACAATAAAGTGCGTATATATGTGGTAGAAGAATACACTGTGGTCTTGTGTAGGTGTCGGCTTTATGTAGTTGCTCAGGTGACGGTATTATGGTGAGAGTAATAGTGTTGGGCAGTGATTATGTCGTTTCAGTCTTATTCTTCGTTGTTGTTGTTTAGAAGTTAGGACGATTGTTTGTTGTATGCAATGAATATTCATGGCATGCACTGCATATATAGTGTAGTTCTTTTGGGGCTTTTTGTGTGAATGTATTAGTCTTACATCATTTTGGAAGCTTTTACTGTGAAGCGGTATATCAAATGCTTTTAAAACTTGAAACATCCCCGAAACAGCGGGAGTGAGAGGATAAAAATCCTGACATCACCAAGGAAACTCTGCTGCAACAGGCAGCTCCAATGATGTCACCTGGTTGCAATGGCAGCTGCTGAGTGATGTCACTGGAGCCGAGGAAGGGGTGATTTGGGGGGGGGGGGTTCAATTATAAATACAATTTATATAACCCAAGTCCTATAAACCATTAACCATAGATTTTACCACCACCACACATACAATTTATAAATTATTGTGAAACTAGTGGAACCAAGCCCGTTTTGTCAACAATGAAATGGGCCCTAGGAAGGCTCTCGTATAAGCATTTCTTTTCTCTCTTCCCCTTCCCTCTCCTCCATGTCCAGCGATTCTTCCCTCCCCTCCTCTCCCATCCCATCCCATGCCCTCCATGTCCAGCGATTCTCCTCTTCCCTGCCCTCCCATCCATGTCCCGCAATTCTCTCCTCTCCTCCCATCCCATCCATATCCATCGATTCTCCTCTGCCCTGCCTTCCCCTGCCCTCCCCTCCCCTCGATGTTCTGCAATTCTCTCCTCCCCTCCATGTCCAGTGATTTGTACCTGAACGTTCTCTGGCTGGCTAGCTTCCGTTCCGTTCATAACATCCTGATGTCAGCTCGCCTCCAGCGTTCCCTTCCCTCTCACTGTTCCGCCCTCCTCTGATGTCATTACATCATTACGCGAGGGCGGGACAGTGAGAGGGAAGGGAACGCTGGAGGCTTGCTGATGTCAGGAGATGTTACAAACCCAGCCAGCCAGAGAACGTTGGAGGTACAAATTATTATATAGGATGTGATCAGAAACCAAAATGTGACCTTATTCAAACTCAATGGTCACTTATCTATCAGTGTCTGATGATCCCATTTTTCTTAACCAAAACATATATATAGATGTATAAAGTAGACTTATCTGTCTACTGGCTTCAAATCTTGAGCCAAAGGCGCAGTAAAGTCCTAAGTAGACTTCTAAGATGAATCATCCAAATACTGTAAGTTGGTATCATCAATCTGTTGTTGTTACTGTGCAGCTTAGTAAAAGAATTCCTCGGTAATTAAAACCTAACATTAATTACTAAAAAGTGTCACTTTCCATCTGGGGGTGGAGAGTGAATGTGTCTGCGGTAATCAATGCAGCTACATTGCCGCACGTGATTTGCATATGAGCCCTTACTGCATAGAAATAGGTGGCGATACAGGCTGACATGCTAATCTTTCTTCATTGCCATGGGCTAGTGGCAAAATTAGCGCATGGTCATTCATTCAGAAAGTGTAAAATCAGCCATTTTCCAGACATACTAAAAATGGCCTTAGCTCATGGGAAAGAGCCGCGCAAGGCGGGCTAAGGCCTCCTTTTCGCTCAGCTTAGTAAAAGAAACCCGTCAGTAATTAAAACCTAACATTAATGACTAAAAAGTGTCAATTTCCATCAGAACAATAACTAAAAGTATTTTTGCAGCATGAATACACTAAGACTGTCATCTGACGTATTACACTTCATTACAGTAATAAGCCTGTTGGAATAGATGTGTCTTTAGATATATAGCAAATACAGCAGTTACAAAAATACATAAGCTATTTTCTACATATTTCCATTACTTATCAGATGTAATTCTACGCTGCGCTGTTTGTCTACTGATAAAAAAAAGAGTGTTGTAATTCATTTCTGAAACAACATCACATTAGTTGTTAAGAGTAATCTTACTGGCAGTATACTTCACAAAATGGGAGCTGCTACTGTATCATTTAAACAAACCCGTTGATATTTTGGAACATACATTACACAATGATTTCCAGACCTTGAAGCCCTGGGAGGGTGATAGAGCCGGATCAAGGTGGTTGATGGCTACAGAAGGGAAAGGGGAAGGGACTTAAGTGGTTTACATATTACATACAGGTACTTATTTTGCACCAGGGGCAACAGAAGGTTGAGTGACTTGCCCAGAGTCACAAAGAGCTGCACTGGGACTTGAACCCAGTTCCCCTGGTTCTTAGACTGCTGCACTAACCACTAGGCTCCTCTTCCACTCCACAGAGGTCTCATCCTTGTTTAGCTTCAAGAGATGGGCAGAAATCCAGTCTTCTAGTAGATGATTGCAATCTGCGATCTTATTTGGAATGTCAGTATCCCGTGAGTGAATAGGAATAAACACTGTGATGCCATCTGCATAGATACATAATTTTAATCCCAAAGAGCTACAGAACACATTAAATAACAGAGATGATAATGGTGAGCCCCGTGGGACTCCACAAACAGAGTGCCAATAAACTGAGTGAGAACTATACATTTTCACATTATATGAACGGAAAGTTAAAAATCCATTGAACCATGTCAACACACGACCTGAAATGGCGACATGAGTAGAGAACTGGATAGTAGATGAGTCATACAAAAACAGAATCGCGGTCTTGTGCGTGTTCAAACGGAACTGATTGGCCAATATCCCAGTTTCAATGGTTTTCAAGCATAACTTAACACATTGCATGGTCTCTTTAATGGTAGCAGTAATAGGTACAATAAATACTTATCATTTCTATAGCGCTACCAGACGTATGCAGCGCTTTACACTAGAACATGGAGAGACAGTCCCTGCTCGATAGAGTTTACAATCTAATTAGGACAGACAGTTAGGACAAGTGAGGGATAAGGGTTAGGACAGACAGGACATATCAGGGATAAGGGACAGTTGAAGGGAGGATGAAAAGGTGAGTTGGGGTTAGGAGTTGAAAGCAGCTGGCATAAACTTTATATGGCACTCCAAGTCATATCAATAAACCGCAGAATGGTTGTGTACATATGGATATATAGACAGATAAACAGATAAATAAAACAACAGTGCAGATATAGCTGATCCTTGAGGAACCCCAGTTATCAATGTGAACCATGAAGAATTATCATCATGTACTCGAACTTGTTGCATACGGTCAGAGGGAAAAGAGTGGAAACCAGTTCAATACAGCATCACCAATCCCAATAGCAGTACACCCTTAATAATTCTTAAACTACCACTTCAAGTAGTGACTAAAAGTAGAGACTGGTATTTATTTATTTATTTATTTGTTGCATTTGTACCCCACATTTTCCCACCTATTTGCAGGCTCAATGTGGCTTACATAGTACTGTCAAAGGCATTTGCCCAGTCGGTGGATAACAAATACAAAGTTGTATAGTGATCATATGAGGTATAAGTGGAGGGTCGGAATGGATGAAGATTGCGTGATGTCCTGTTTGATCATAGTCATGCTGTGTTGGTAGGTTGAGAGGGTTACGTGGGGTTGTTGGGATATTACTTGGAAACCTTTTGAAGCACAGTATACAATAAACATTATTAATGCAAGAGGGTCCTGAAAGACCCTCTCTTCCTTACTAATTATCTAAGTGTATCCACAGATATCTACAGATTGTCACAAAGAGAGGATATTGGATGGTGTTTCCTACTGGGAGAGAGAAGCAGGGTTCTATATAGCACAGGGTTCTAATCCTTCCAGTTCTCCTTCAGGAAAGGTGGCTGGAAGTCAAGGTTGGTATTGCCAGGCCTTCATGAGAGGGACTGATTTTAGGTCACAGAGAATCCTGAAAGGGAAGAATGACAAGATGATCTGGTGTATGATGGGAGTTAGTGGACCTCTCCTACAATGGGAATTGCTGGGATAGGGTTTTAGTAGAGTATGTATGTATGTATGTATGTATGTATGTATTTATTTATCAAATTTCTATCCAGTTCACCTAAGTGGGTTACAAACAGAACATTCACAAATCTTTAAAAAAAACATACAACATACAATGACTCCAAAATATAAAATCACTTAGTCATTTTAAGAAAATGCCTCATTAAACAAATATGTTTTCACCTGTTTCTTAAACATTGGCAGAGAAGTCATGCGGGTGCATTTCCAGAGGAAGACCGTTCCACAAGGTTGGTCCAGCGTGAACGATCTTTCTCAAGATGAACCTGGCAAAATTAGGGAACATCTACAAGGCACTGTCCCTGCAATCTCAAATCTCTTCAAGGATGATAAACTTTCAAACTTTGTGAGATGGTTATTGGAGCATCATTATATAATTTATTAAAAACTAGCAGTTCTAAACGTAATGCATCAAACGATAGGAAGTCAATGAAGATTAATTAATTGTGGAGGCCTCTAGATGTAGCCCTTAGGGAGAATTCACTTTAACTCTGTACTTCTGTATTGGAGTTTCTCATGCTGACTGGAAGTAAAATTACCAGCTGAAGTCAGGAGAAGAACGACGGGCCTGTGGTATTGCTATAGAGTTAAGTTGTTGCTTGGATGAAGTATTCATGCATCTACTACTACTTACTTAACATTTCTAAAGCGCTACTAGGGTTACGCAGCGCTGTACAATTTAACATAGAGGGACGGTCCCTGCTCAAGGAGCTTACAATCTAAAAGGACAAGTGAACGGATAGTCCGATAGGGGCGGTCAAATTGGGGCAGTCTGGATTTAGTGAATGGTAAGAGTTAGGTGCCGAATGCAGCATTGAAGAGGTGGGTTTTAAGCAAAGACTTGAAGATGGGCAGGGAGGGGGCTTGGCGTAAGGGCTCAGGAAGGTTGTTCCAAGCATAGGGTGAGGCGAGGCAGAATGAGCAGAGCCTGGAGTTGGCGGTGTTGGAGAAGGGTACAGAGAGGAGGGATTTGTCAGCAGCATTCCAGTTCTACTGCAGAAGGGGATATGAATAATATTAATCAGGAATCAAGGACTGCTGTTTAGGCGGTCCAATTTGGCCGCTAAACTTAGCTAGCGAAGCGCTGAATATCTGCAGCTACCTGGTTATATCGTGGAATACAGCTGGCTAGTCACTATGCACCAAGCAGATAACTGGTTATCTTGCACTGAATATTAGCAATTTGCCAGTTAAGTGCTATTTAACCGGTAAGAAGTTGTTCCTAGTCGATTAAACAGCACTGAACATCGGCCGGAAAGTCTCCTAATTCTATAAACTCGCACACTCATTTTTATACTTAAGAACATAAGAATGGCCATACTGGGTTGGACCAATGGTCCATCCAGTCCAATATCCTACTTCCAACAGCGGCCAATCCAACAAGTATCTGTCAGATATCCAAACAGTATCAACATTCCAGAACCCCAAAGAGTAACAAGATTCTGGAATCCCAATGGGCTATGACCCAGTTTTGGGTTCTTATCTCGAGTCCCAAAGCCTTTGTTATAAAGATGTCTGTACAGAATATTGCACGATTAAGTATCCTCAGCATTCTTGTTCTATGTCTAATCTAGGCGATTTAAAATCAGAACTCCATAGTATTCTGTTGAAGTCCCCAAGGAACAGGTTCAGAAGCTTCTCCAGGGCAGAGAGGGGTCAAAAGTTACTGTTTCTAGACTACAGATAACCTAATGCAGACTGATTTGTGGAAATGCGCAAAGGGCTAGTGACAGAAAGGTCTTTTCTCGAAGAAACAGCATCTACACCAATATGAATTGTATTCAGTGGAGAAGAGGAGTAGTCGCAGCTGACTTTGATCCTGGGGAACAGGGTTCAATTTCCACTGCAGGTCCTCCTGACTCTGGGCATGTCACTTAACCCCCCATTGCCCCAGGTAGAAATAAGTACCTGCATATAGAATGTAAACTGCTTTGAAAGTAGTTGTAAAAACCATAGAAAGGCAGTATATCGAGTCCCATTTCCCTTTAACTGTTTACCATTCAGAAAATTATTGAAGACCTATCTTTTCAGCAAATATTTCAGCACTGATTTATAAATAGTTTTTCAATTAGTGCCTTATAAGATGTGAAGTTAGGGAGTTCTTAATCTTTGTGGCATGTGACCCGCTTTGATTCTCTAATAGATATAGGCGGGATATAAATAATTGAATGGAATAATTGATGGAGTAGGAGAAAGATACAAAACACCTGAGGTTGAAGGACCAAGGTGTTGGCTGGCATTTACAATATGTCCTTGAAAATTACACTGCAGATCTCAGATGCTTTACAATACTCCCGAGGCATATTATAATCAGCAAATAAAGCATTCCTTGACACGTCCTAATAAGTCATTATAATATCCAGAGAAACTAAATGTCTTTATGGGGTTTTCTAAGCTAACAAAGATAAAACAATTGCAGAAATCATGGAAAATGTACAGTTGCAGCCAAATAGAAAAGCATTTGTCACTTGTTAAGCAATTTGAGATGAATTATCAGAGGTTTTAACGTTGGTATAAATGAACAGACTTTACATTTCAAGTAGCCTCTTCTCCTATTGACCTTTGTTAGCTGCTCATGACAAAGCTGACCTCACATTCTTCAGAGACCTTTTTGATAAACTCTTCATGTCTACAAATGCTGATATCCATATTTTCCTTTCCAGACACAAAGTTCAATGGTGCTAGAAGCCAAAACAGCTAAAATCATCTGATAAGCAATTTATTTCTCAGGCAATGTAAGCTGTGCATTAAAGAGGCAACTCTAAAGTTGATCTCTGCTTTTAAAGAAGGATTTACGCATGGAAATAGCCCCTTAAGAAATTGTCCCTGGTCTTCAGTGGGGAAAAGGGTGGAACCAAGGGCAGGGCCAGTGAGCTTGGAAAACAAAAACAGGGATTTCTTTTTGACAGCTGTGCCCTAGGTCGGTGGTCTTCATTATTTTTTAAATTGGGGCCACTTTGGATTCTAATGAGCTGAAGGAGAGCTGCAGAAGATCATCTCATTGACATTCATTCCCCCAGCCCACCTTCAAACTTTCCAAATGCATTCTCTTTTGTCTATTGAGAAATGCCTTGCCCTTCAATCTTGTGGCTCTTCCCCTCCCCCATCCACTTTTCTCTTCTTGTCCTGAGCCTGGGTAGAGAGGAAGAGTAGCAGAAAAAAAAAATGGAAAGACAATGGGGTCACCCCAGATGTCTTCGGGGAGCCATCATTGACCCCCAGGCCTTGCATTGAAGAACACTGCCCTAGATGAACCTTCAGCCTTGCACCCCTCCCCCTCAACTTTCAGACTCCTAAATATCTCCCACCCCTGAGATTCTGATAATTTAATTCAGCGATCATTATTATCACCCCAGCACCACCCCTCCCAGAACATTGCCTCCTATCCCATGATTCTTTAAAATTTTCTCGGGAGTCTCTCATGAGGAGCTTTGTCACAAGCTCTCTGAAAATCTAGATACACTACATCAATTGATTCACCTTTATCAACATGTTTATTCACGCCTTCAAAGAAGTGAAGCAAATTGGAGAGGGAAGACTTCCTTTGGCTGAACCCATGCTGACTCTGTCCCATTAAACCATGTTTGTCTATGTGTTCCCTAATTTTATTCTTTATAATAGTTTCCACTATTTTACCCGACACTGATGTCAGGATTATCGGTCTGTAGTTAACTTAAAAGTGCCCAACATGTGCTACAGTTTCCACCTGCTTCGGGGGCATATTATTCATCGTTTATAGTTCATTACACTTTCTATACCGCTTGGGGTACAAAAATGCATGAATATGTTAAACTGGCCTTCATTGCTTTGCATTGGTTACCAATAGAATGGCATGCCACGTATGAAGCAGAATGTTGGCCATTCACCTTGAGTTGAATGCGCATTGAAGTCTTATTTGTCTGTTAGATAATGCATTGTTGAAGTTTTTGTTGTTGAAAAAAGCTCATAACACAACTCTTATTACAGCTTTTTCTTTTTTGGGGACCTAAATATGCCAGTCGATATTAGAAATAATGAAGGACATGCTTGATATTAGAAAGAAGTTGGTATGCACATTTATTATGTACGTTTTATTGTAACCTGCCAAGGGTGCTGAATTGAGACAATATAAATATATTTTAAATAAATAACATAAAGTCCATATCTACTGAAAAAGGCTTAGCCCACCATTCTACTTCCCTGAACACCTTAATAGATGGAATATTTATCAGCATATTCTGAGAAGATCAAAAATGTCTACCCAACATATCTTATCAACTTTTCCACAAGCAATTTAGCTGATAATTTCCTAGCCATGTTAGTGCATGTGATCTGCCACAGGGCCAACCTTTCTCCCATGAGCACACCCCAACAAACATACATGTATTGCCCCTACACAGTCTCAGTTTCCCCTCCCCCCCAAACCCAAATATACAGTCCGCGTAGATAATCTGAACCCCCCCTAACATACTGATAAACCAATACATATATGTCCCTATATAATGTCAACCCTCCACATCTAAGCAAACATGCCCCTATACAATTCCAGCTCCTCCCAAATACCCTAAGAAATCCATACACTCATGCCCCCTATTTAGCCTTGAGACCCATATACACACACCAATAACTCTGTACACTCACTCCCCCTACACAGTCCCATCCTCCAACAAACACTAATAAACCAATACATACACATCCCCTACACAATTCACTCCCCCTACACAGTCCCATCCTCCAACAAACACCAATAAACCACACATCCCCTACACAATTTCAATCCCTCACATACCAACAAATCCATATACCCATGGCCCTTACACAATCCTAAGACCCCATACATACACCAATATACCCATGCCTCCTATATAGTCTTGAGACCCGTACACACACACACCAATAACTCTGTATACTCACTCACCCTACACAGTCCCATCTTCCAACAAACACCAATAAACCAATACACACATCCCCTACACAATTTCAATCCTCCATGTATGCGTCCCCTACAGAATCCTAAGCCCCCACACATATATACAAACAAACCCGTATATCCATGTCCTCTACACAGTCCTAAGCCTCATATATTGTAATCCGGTCCCTCATTCAAGACCTGGCCAGGGCTGACTCTGCTTAGCTTCCTCTGAGCAGATCTGCCACGTTCTGGACTTTACTCAACTCTCTCTCCGGCTCTAGTCCTTCACTTAGAGGACCTCTGTTCTTGCTACCTTCACGATTATCTTCTTCAAAAATGCACGTCAAATGCAAGACTTCTTATAAATGAGGGCTTTATTTAATCAATACTTAATTATACTGCTTATAGTTCCACAGTAGACATCCTTTTCTCCCCTCAGCCCTGCACACAGCTGAAGGAAGCTTCACTGTGTCTTCCTTTCAGACACTGTTTTGAAGCTCACAGCAGTTAATATAGTTTCCCTCTTCTCTACAACACTGGTATATTTCTTCACATACTCACCGTTCATCAAATAAACAGAATCTCTTTCATTTCCTTCACTCTGGTGCTTAAACTTGACAACACCCCTTTCTATTCTCTGAGGCAAATTACCTGATACACTTTTCCCACTGGGTCTTTCCCCATTGCCTCAACCTTTTCCCTCCAGCCTTCCACAACTGATTCAGTGTGACTGCCAGCAAACCTCTCACTGTCTTCTCCTCAGTTTGAGCCAGAGCTGCAATCTTCTTACCCTCCTCCTCCAGCTCCTCAGCTACTTCCATTTTATCATAATCCCCAGCCTCCTCCTCCCCTGGCTCTCCCACCTTTTCCTCATCACCTTCATCAGAAATCATTTCCCAAACCTCTTCCCCGCCCCCCAGCTCCTGTGTGACTTGTCTCGGAAGAGAGGGTTCTTGGGACTGGTAGTTTCTCCCCCTTTTCACTACTCTGGTTGGTCTTTTGGCCACCAGGGGGCGAACTCTCTGTGTACTGGGAACTTGGTACTGAAACTTTTTCTTTCTGTAGCTCCCTGCCTCCTTGAGGCCCTGTTCCTGTGTTTTTTTAGCCCAACCTTTGCCTGCCCCTTACAATATACACTAACAAACTCATAGATTCATGCCCTCCCCCTATAGAATCCCAGCCTTCACACATATATCCATAGGTGCCAACATTTCAAAATAATTGGGGGTGCCAAAAACAATACAAATTACCATTCTCTGTACACAATGAAGGAGCTTGATTAGCACCATTGGCACCCACAGAGCGAGCTCCTATGCACATATCCAAATACACATTCAACCCTCCTCCACATATCTCAACACACCCCTACCATAACTACACATCAACGAGCCCAAACATATACATGAGTCTCAGCCCATCCCCGCACGCACCCCTACAATACCCGGTCTAGAGTCAAATCCTCTACACCCATACCCATAACCATAACCCTTCCGACCCCCTCACATACAGACCCCAAACAAATCCGTATGCATTTATATATCAACAAGAAAAATATATGCACAAAGAAAAAGATGATTATAATTTGAATATCTTAAATCAAGCACAGAAAAATATTATAGAAAACTCCAGATTCTACACCACAAAAAAGCTCACATCATCTATTCATAAACATCCATTAAAATACCATCAGCTTTTCCATAACTGTGTACACACATTATTTAATGAGTTTTAATCCCATTGTGTTAACAGTGGTTCATGTGTCATCACAGTTATTGCTTGTTAAATATTCAGATCACAAGTGCAAGTATTTTGTGCTGGCGGTGTACCTTCCCCCCTCCCCCCCGTGACTCCTTCAGGCGCCCTCCCCCTTTTGAAAGCAAAGACTCACCAACAGCAAGCTGAGGGCACACTCAGGGACTCGCTGCACGGCCATTCTGCTGCCTTTTTCTCCCCCGGAGCTAATCCTTCCTCAGCTTCAGCTGACAAAAATATCAGCCCCCTGCACCTGCAACAAGTCCCCAGAAACAACAGTGAAAAGGTAGAACCTGCATTTTCCAGGCCCAAATCAATGCCTGAGAAAAGAAAACAGACCAGGCCCCACTTAAACAGGACCCAGAAGGAAAAAAAGCCCTAGTGAAAAGTCCTACAGAAACCAAGCACAACCAGCCTGCACATTATTTTAAGATTAATCTGTAGCCAACATCTACCAGAACACAGAAATGCAGCAGTTGAATTCTTGCATGACAGGTAGAAGGAAACAACCTGCCAGATCCAACTGAATGGTTCTTTTGGCTATCAAAACCATGTTCCAGGTAGGTTTGGGATGTGTCTGTGCTCAGTACCTATTATTAACCACATTGAGAATCACAACCTAAGGCTTTCACAATAATCTCATATATCTTCCATTAAAACCTGAAGTGCTGCCTTTTCAAGCCAAGGGTGTAATAAGGAAACAAGCTGAGAATGAGATGAGACAAACCACCAAGTGCCCAAAAGATACCTTCCCTTGGAGTCACAATTACCTCTCTTGTCTGAATGAGAATTGGGTCATGCATTTGACCTTTTCTGCCTTATCCAAATGCAGAGCTCTAGGTCCATAGGAGCCAACACACATGCTAAACCATGTAATTACACATGTGAGCTCTGATCACAGGGACTGTAGCACAGGTAGACAGACAGACAGACACCCCCTCCCTCCTCCTCCCATTTCTCCCCAGGCTGCCTGCCAGGGATCCATGCGGAGCATCGGCTAATTGTGGGGATGTAGCTTGGTCATGCAAAAAAAAAAAAATAAACTATAAATCACTATATTTAAGCCTGAGATACAGTACAAGCAGCAGTGTGAACACAGAACTGGCTAGATTTATTCTCTGTCGACTGAGCCATCCCTCTTCCACGATAGCGACAGACGACAAACACAGAAAATGGCTAATTATGTTTACAAATCCTTCAACTCACACCGGTGTTTTCCTCACACAGTTCACCAAGCCATAAATCCAGCAGCGCTTTATGAAATCCACTTCTGTCCGTGAGAATCTGGAAAGGAGAAACCTTCACTCCAGCAAACCACCAGAATGTACAAGAAAAAAAAAACGTGAAGCTTAGACGGGGGAGTTAAGGAAGGGTGACAGCAGTAAATAAAAATAGATGATGTAAATCAAAAAGGAGAAAAACCTTCCTACTGCAGAGCTGCTGCAGGATAAATGCATTATCCCCCAGGCAGTGGGAGGGGAATTTCAAACAGCAGGTTTAAGGGTAAAACTGGGATTTGCACACAGAAATACTGCCCACGAAATACACTGCTATATGTACATAGGTCTATGAACACTGAGCAAAGCTATTTACTGGGATGGGACTGGGGAGAGGGTCAGGCTTGCACACCTGTTTTTGAAAATTTGAGCAGACCAGTATAGATTTACTCTGAAAAATATGTGCAAGCCAAGAAGCGGGAGTAAACATATTCATACACTTTTTCTGAGGTGATTTTCATAGTAACATAGTAGGTGACGGCAGATAAAGACCTGAACGGTCCATCCAGTCTGCCCAACAGTCACATTCATTATCAATTCAAGATTAAATCAACAATGAACGTGAGATTATTACTACTTCTACTACTATTTAGCATTTCTATAACACTACAAGGCGTACGCAGCGCTGCACAAACATAGAAGAAAGACATTCCCTGCTCAAAGAGCTTACAATCTAATAGACAAAAAATAAAGTAAGCAAATCAAATCAGTTAATGTGTACAGGAAGGAGGAGAGGAGGGTAGGTGGAGGCGAGTGGTTATGAGTCAAAAGCAATGTTAAAGAGGTGGCCTTTCAGTCTAGATTTAAAGGTGGCCAAGGATGGGGCAAGACGTAGGGGCTCAGGAAGTTTATTCCAGGTGTAGGGTGCAGCGAGACAGAAGGCGCGAAGTCTGGAGTTGGCAGTAGCGGAGAAGGGAACAGATAAGAAGGATATATCCATGGAGCGGAGTGCACGGGAAGGGGTGTAGGGAAGGACGAGTGTGGAGAGATACTGGGGAGCAGCAGAGTGAGTACATTTATAGGTTAGTAGAAGAAGTTTGAACAGGATGTGAAAACGGATAGGGAGCCAGTGAAGCGACTTGAGGAGAGGGGTAGTATGAGTAAAGCGACCCTGGCGGAAGATGAGACGGGCAGCAGAGTTTTGAACCGATTGGAGAGGGGAGAGGGGAGATTATATACTTGATCCTAGGTTTTCTTTGGTGTTTCTTGGACATAGACCGTAGAAATCTGCCCAGCTCTGTCCTTGTGTTCCAACTACAGGAGTTGCCATCAAAGCCCACTCCAACCTATCCAAATCCGTCCTGTCATTTATGGGACACAACAGCAACAAAGGAGTAGCATGATCAACAGGACACTTCCAAAGAACCAGGGAGATGTGATGTAAAAAAAAATATATATCTTTTAATAACAACCGTTCAGGTCTTTATCTGCCGTCACCTACTACGTTACTATGAAAATCACCTCAGAAAAAGTGTATGAATATGTTTACTCCCGCATCTTGGCTTGCACATATTTGAATTTTCATCCAAACCCTCCCCACCTCTCTCTCCCTTAGTTCACACCCCCTACTCTCCTTCCTCTCCCTCGTTTTCCTCCTCCTCAGAAGTTTCTACTGAGGAAACTGCCCCTCTCTTTTCCTCCTCTAAATGTACTACCTGTTCCTCTGATCCCATCCCCACTTATCTACTTAACACCATCTCTCCTACTATCATCCCAGTCATGTCACATCCTTAATCTTTCACTCTCCACTGCAACTGTTCCTACAGCCTTCAAACATGCTGTTGTCACTCCACTCCTTGCAATTTACTTCTCACTGGTCTTCCGCTCAGTCATCTCTCTCCTCTCCAGTCTGTCCAAAATTCTGCAGCACAGCTTATTTTCCACCAAAATCGTTATACCCACAGTTGCCCACTCCTCAAGTCACTTCACTGGCTCCCTGTCCGCTTTCGTATACAGTTCAAACTTCTCTTACTGACCTTTAAATGCATCCATTCTGCAGTCCCCCATTACCTCTCCACTCTCATCTCTCCCTGCATTCCTTCCCGTGACCTCCACTCGCTGGACAAATCTCTCTTTTTGTCCCCCTTCTCCTCCACTGCTAACTCTAGGCTTCGTTCCTTTTCTCTCGCGGTACCTTATGCCTGGAATAAAGTTCCTGAGCCTGTACGTCTAGCTCCATCTCTACCTGTTTTCAAATCTATGCTGAAAACCCACCTTTTCACTGCTGCTTTTGGCTCCTAGCTACTACTCAATTGCCTCCCCCTTGTTCCTTCTCACCCAGTTCTTCCCTCGCCCTTAATTGTCTTGTCTGTCTGTATTATTTTTTAGATTGTAAGCTCTATTGAGCAGGGACTGTCTCTGTGTCAGGTGTTCAGCGCTGCGTGCATGTGGTAGCGCTATACAAATGCTAATAATAATAATAAAATGAAATAGGTCTCGAAATGGCACCGTGTTTCGACAACAATGCCTGTCTCAGGAGCCTGTGCGTAATGGTCGCTTGCTTACAAAACAGTGGCACCTAAATTTCAACGCCATTTATAGAATCACTAAAATATCGGCGCTAATTTGTCAGCATGTCAATGATGTCATGCTCGTGGGCAGTGGCATAGCTACATGGGGCCACGGAAGCCTGGGCCCCCCTGTCGACAACCCTCTCGGCCCCCCTCCCGCCACCAACCCTCCCCCGCAGCCACCGTTGGCTTCCTTTGCTGGCGGGGGACCCCAACCCCTACCAGCCGAGGTCCTCTTCTTCCGGCGCAAGGCTTCGTTCTGTTTCTGTGAGTCTGATGTCCTGCACGACAACGTGCAGGATGTCAGACTCACAGAAACAGAGCGAAGCCTTGCAGATCAGCCAGCGGCAGCATTGCTGGCTGATCTGCAAGGCTTCATTCTGTTTCTGTCAGTCTGACGTTCTGCACATACAATGTGCAGGACGTCGGACTCAGAAACAGAACAAAGTCTTGCGCCGGAAGAAGAGGACCTCGGCTGGTGGGGGTTGGGGTCCCCTGCCAGCAAAGGTAGGCAACGGCAGCGGGGGAGGGGGGTCGAGAGGGTCATCAGCATACCCTTACCCTCCCACTCCCACTCTGTCAGACTGTCAAAGTAATGCTTGAATGTTTTCACTTATATACACCGTCAGCTAGCACATTTGCTTATTTCCGATCTGACGAAGAAGGGCAACCTTCGAAAGCTAATCAAGAAATGTATTAAGTTATGTCCAATAAAAAAGGAATCATCTTATTTTCTTTTCCATGTTTTATTTTGTTTGATTTCTATTGGTAACCAGAGGATGTAGTAACAGAGGTTAGCATATATGGGTTTAAAAAAGGTTTGGACAAGTTCCTGGAGGAAAAGTCCATAGTCTGCTATTGAGACAGACATGGGGAACCACTGCTGTTCCTGGAACTAGTAGCATGGAATGCTGCTACTATTTGGGATTCTGGAATCTTATTACTCTTTGGGGATCTGGAATGTTGCTACTAATTGGATTTCTCCCAGGAATTTGTGACCTGGATTTGCCACTTTTGGAAACAGGATACTGGACTAGATGGACCATTGGTCTGACCCAGTATGGCTATTCATAAGTTCTTATATTCACTGCGATATCTGGATAGAGCTTCTGAATATCCTTACAGACCCCCCCCCCATACTATTTGGATAGAGCATCTGAATATCCTTAGACCCCCACCCCCCCCCCCCCCCTCTGTACTATCCAGATAGTGCCTCCCAATAATCTGGATAATGTCTCTAAATATCCTTACAGACCTCCTCTGTATTATCCAGATAGCTGAATATACTCACAGACCCCCCCCCCCTTCCCCAATAATATCTGGCTAGTGCCCCTGAATATCTGGAGAGCTTTTGTCTGCTGCAACCGGTGGTTAAAAAACACTTACTGCATTTAAAATATATATTTCACAGATTTTTTGAGGATTCCAATTTACATTTAAAACAGTCATATTCAACATTTAAAAAAAACGTAAACAATACCATTTAGGGTCCTTTTATTAAAGTGTATTAAGCTGTTAATGCGTGAATTAGGTCACGTTAACCACTACCGCACAACCACACCAACAGCTACTAAAGTGATGTGATTTTTTGCGTGTGTTAATTCATGAGTTAGCTGCATATTGTAAAAGGGGGAGGAATTAGGTGGGTCATACATAGAAGCCAACTCTGTAGGTGCTGTGGGTGCTTGAGCACTCCCAATACTGAGCAAATTCCTTGATAGTGTCCAGGGAGGGGTAAATTCCATTGGGTTTATTACCCCCAAACATTTTAAAAAGTTGGCTCCTATGGGATCATGGGTGGAGAATGGGAGGCTGGGGAGGAGCAGACAGGATTCCAGATTGGATTTGGGGCTCCTGGTTTGGCTGGTGGGGAGAACAGCGCTGGAGAAAGACTTCTGCTGATGGGGCTTGGGTACCCCCACCAGCCAAGGTATATGGAGTATATCAAATGTGCCCCCCCCCCCCATTTTTGGCTCCGCCACCCAATCTTTCAAGTCTGGCTACATGCATAGAGACAGGGGCGGTAATTGCAACTGCATCCTGAGTGGGGAGGGGGATCTGGGGGGCAGGGGCAGTCCTGCCCCAGTCCTTGCTCTGTCTCTCAGCGGCCCTGTAAACAGGAGGGTTAGTCAGTTAGCAGACTGAATATTGCCACTTACCAGTGAAGTTGCGGCTATGTCCAAATTCCATCCCTGGACCACCCCTGGTCCTAGCCAGTTAGCGGAGATATTCAGTTGCACAACCCAATTAAATAAGCTGAATATTGGCAGGCAGCCAGCTCAGTGGGGTTTAACTGGGCAGAAGCCTCTCCAACCTGGTTAAACCCTTTTGAATATTATCAACCCCGTAATATTTCAGGGTACACGTGCAATAATATTCTATCTGAAGCACACTGAGATTGACACAGCATATCATGGAAAAAAGCCAGAAAGAAAAATACAAAGGAAGTTCATTTACATCTTCTGTTTGCTTAAGACTAAAAAAAGCCGAAGGCAGCCGTCACAGGACATGAAAGTATGGCAGAACAGCTGTGCAGCATTCACACTTAGCTGAAAAAATGTGAGTGAACTATTTAGATGCCATTCAAAGCAGTGAAAAAGATTTCTTTTTATGCTGTTTCCCATTCATTGTTTAATATTCCTGATAAAGCAACAGCAAGCGCTCAGCAACAATCTGTGAAATACGTGTTTGCGTTTAACAGAATTGCACGTCCCCTTATGTCTTCCAGATGTGATGCTCCGTTATCACCATTTGCAGGTGCATTTTGGAGTATGTTATTAAGTAAGTTATCAAACTTTAATGTGGCTAAAGTTAGCTGCAGTTTATAGGACAGCACTAAAGCGCAGGGGTCACGTGTACATTTAGGTGCCTCCATTTGCACCAATAACAAAAACATGGTGCAAATGCCCCCAAATACATTTACACGTGGAACCCTCTTATTCTATAATTGTGCGCATAACTGGAATCCACGGCCATGATCCACCCTGAAACACCTGTGACCATCCAATTTCTGCCTCCCCTTTTTCAGGACATGGGTAAAATTTAGGTGTGGATCACATGCCTAAATTTATGCATGTACATGTTAATTGATTTCAATTAGTGGCAATAATTGCTTGTTAAAAAAACAATCGGCTAGTTATTCAATTAAATGGTACATACAAGTTTTGGTGACTTTTGACTAGTGCTGGGCAGACTTATACGGTCTGTGCCAGGGCTGGTGGTTGGGAGGCGGGAAAAATGCTGGGCAGACTTATACGGTCTGTGCCAGAGCTGGTGGTGGGAGGCGGGGATAGTGCTGGGCAGACTTATATGGTCTGTGCCAGAGCCGGTGGTGGGAGGTGGGGCTGGTGGTTGGGAGGCGGGGATAGTGCTGGGCAGACTTACACGGTCTGTGCCCTGAAAAGGACAGGTACAAATCAAGGTAAGGTATACACAAAAAGTAGCACATATGAGTTTATCTTGTTGGGCAGACTGGATGGACTGTGCAGGTCTTTTTCTGCCGTCATCTACTATGTTACTATGTAATTACAGGGTAAGTGTACAGTTGGGTGCCTGACTTTATAGAATTAAGGGGTTAATGTGTTTGCACTTTAAAGTGTTACCTCATACCTGTAAACCAGAGCTTGAGAGAGATTCTTGATCATAACACTAACAGGTAGATGATCAAAAGCCCCTGCGCTGTTCCAAACAGCGCTCTAAAATAGCGCTGGAACAGCACGGGGCGCTATTAGACCTATGATCAGAGATAATACATGCAAATTTAAGCAGCTCAATTATCTCTGATGATGGGGTAGAAATGCGGGAGAATTGTGCCTGAGCATGCGCTCAGCACAATCCTCCCGCACTTGTTTGACAGGTCTGGGCTGGAGACCAATGAAAAGAGAAGGGCGCCCATCTTTAAATCAGAAGATGGACGTCCTCAACTGCACCTGTTGCAGGGATGGCCAAATTTCAAGGGGGTGTCGGAGGTATAGCAACGGGGCAGTTGAGGACATCCAAAATTTGGACGGTTCTGTGACGGGGCAGTTGAGGACGTCCAAAATTTGGACGTTTCTGCAATGGGCAGTTAAGCACATCCAAAATTGGATGTTTCTATGAGAAAGACGTCTTTCTCATAGAAACATCCAATTTTGGACATCCTTAACTGCCCATTGCCGAAATGTCCAAAATGTGGACGTCCTCAACTGCCCCGTCACAGAAACGTTCAAATTTCGGACGTCCTCAACTGCCCTCGCAGGCAGGTTTGCTGTAGGGGGGAATGGGGGCCTGGACAGGGCTCACCATTCCTCCCCAATGATCTGCAAACCCTAACACCAGCTTGGAGCTGGCGTAGGGTTTGTCGCGGCCAGTGACCCAATCTTTGGCGCACTGGTCGCTGATCATTGAGGATGAATGTGTTAAGCGCTGATTAGCATGTATTTGTAAGCTACTTATTTTTATTTTTTTGTTACATTTGTACCCCGCGCTTTCCCACTCATGGCAGGCTCACTGCGGCGGGCAATGTACTTGCGCTAAGAGCCCTGTTTAGCATGCATTTGCATGCTACTTGCGCTAAGAGCCCTCGAGCGTTGTTTCACGCACTCGAGGGCTCTGATCATGGGGTGGTAGAAAACACCTGCGCTAATATGGCGCTAACAGCTTCTAGCACTGGCGTTTGCTGTTGATCATCTGCCTGTAAGGGCCCTCTTTACTACGTCGCGTTATAGGTGCGTTAGCGTTTTTTAACGTGCATTAACCATGTACACGCATTAACTGCGTATGCGCCTACAGTATCTCTATAGACACCTACATGGTTGTCGCTCACTAATTGTAGGCATGTTAAAAACGCTAACGCTCTTTAATAAACAGGGCCCTAAATGAAAAAGAATCTTTTGCTCCAAGCACTTTGGTCACATGGTTCACAACTTTCATCTTCCATCAATGCAGAATTTGACAAACCTCATACTCAGATGCTCAAAACTACACAATGTAAAGCAGAGGATCTGATTTGTGAAGAGCATTGTTTCTTTGCTTCCTGTCTCCCTCCTCCACCAACTCTTTGTCATCTGGCATATTCTAATTTAAGCAGCTCTACAAACACATCAGAGTTAATACTGATTCCAACAGAGATACAGGAAAATCTGTTCCACCGAACAGTATTTAATCAGCGAATTCAAACTCCCAGAAGCATTCTTTCATTAACAGAACGTTTTCTTGTCTTCTCCAAAGGCCATATTTATTGATATGTTACAGTAGTGAATATCCAGACTTCCATTATCTGAAAAAAATCATTTAATACACAGTGTACTTGAATGTAATTCACCAGCTGAAAAAGGCGTGAACTAAATCGAAAATCCCTTACCCTCTTCCCTTCTATTTTCTGAAAAATGGTTGTCTTTCAATTCCCCACCGTCTATTCTCCCATTTTCTGAAATCTCACGTTATCTGGAAAAATACATATTTTAGCCTGAGCTCCATTATTCTGATAAAAACTGCTCTACTAGATGAAATCCAAGCGTCCACTATATATTTTCAAGAAGCAACATATGTACAGATTATTTTTATAGTTCTCTGCTCCGGTAGCCTTTTCAGTCATGAAGAAGAAAGCCGGATTCTGTGCAGGTTGTGTCAGCATAAGAATTATCCAGAAATGGGGATAGACGGGAGCTTTCAAGACCCAAAGAGGAAGGCACCTGTGGGATTCCAACAGCTCATGGACAGCATTATCTTTGGACAATCTTAAACAATCTTTTAAATTAGTTTTTGCTGAATCAATTCCTGAGAACTAGAGGATTTGCACCCCTTTCTCATCTGTCCAAGACTTTCTGCATCTTTTCAGTTTCTAATGCAGATATGGAGTGGCCTAGTGGTTAGGGTGGTGGACTCTGGTCCTGGGGAACTGAGGAACTGAGTTTGATTCCCATTTCAGGCACAGGCAGCTCCTTGTGACTCTGGGCAAGTCACTTAACCCTCCATTGCCCCATGTAAGCCGCATTGAGCCTGCCATGAGTGGGAAAGCGCAGGGTACAAATGTAACAAAAATAAAATAGATACTATTGGAGATTCTACATGGAATGTTGCTACTGTTGGAGATTCTACAAGGAATGTTGCTACTATTGGACATTCTACATGGAATGTTGCTATTCCACTAGCAACATTCCATGTAGAAGGCTGCGCAGGCTTCTGTTTCTGTGAGTCTGACGTCCTGCACGTATGTGCAGGACGTCAGACTCACAGAAGCAGAAGCCTGCGCGGCCACATTGGTGATCTGCAAGGGCCGACTTCTACATGGAATGTTGCTAGTGGAATAGCAACATTCCATGTAGAATCTCAATAGTAGCAACAGTGGAGGAGTGGCCTAGTGTTTAGGGTGGTGGACTTTGGTCCTGGGGAACTGAGTTCGATTCCCACTTCAGGCACAGGCAGCTCCTTGTGACTCTGGGCAAGTCACTTAACCCTCCATTGCCCCATGTAAGCCGCATTGAGCCTGCCATGAGTGGGAAAGCGCGGGGTACAAATGTAACAAAAATAAAATAGATACTATTAGAGATTTTACATGGAATGTTGCTACTATTGGAGATTATACATGGAATGTTGCTATTCCACTAGCAACATTCCATGTAGAAGGCTGCGCAGGCTTCTGTTTCTGTGAGTCTGATGTCCTGCACGTACGTGCAGGACGTCAGACTCACAGAAGCAGAAGCCTGCGCGGCCACATTGGTGATCTGCAAGGGCCGACTTCTACATGGAATGTTGCTAGTGGAATAGCAACATTCCATGTTGAATCTCAAATAGTAGCAACAGTGGAGGAGTGGCCTAGTGGTTAGGGTGGTGGACTCTGGTCCTGGAGAAATGAGGAACTGCGTTCGATTCCCACTTCAGGCACAGGCAGCTCCTTGTGACTCTGGGCAAGTCACTTAACCCTCCATTGCCCCATGTAAGCCGCATTGAGCCTGCCATGAGTGGGAAAGCGCGGGGTATAAATGTAACTAAAATAAAAATGTAGGTGAGGACCTCGAATGGGGTCACAAAACTTGACTGGGGTCTACTACTACTAATAATCATTTCTATAGCGCTAATAGATGTACACAGTGCTATACATATTCTATGTAAATAGTTTCTCTGTCCCTAGAGGGCTCACAATCTGGGTGGGTTCTCCATAGGTCCATCATTATTTTGGACCTCTGTGGGGGGGGGGGGGGGGGGGTCATACAATTTTCTTTGACTGCAATCATGGGGTCGTGGCCATGAAAAGATTGCTAAGCACTGATCTAATACTTTTCACTCCCACTTTACCTATAACAGTTCCTGTGTTCAGTGGTAACTTTCATCTGTGTATGAAAATGCAAAGGAAATGAAAAGAAGAATTTTGAAATAACTTCTTATCAGGCACTGCTAACTCAATATTAAAGACACGCTGGCTGATATTCAGCCTACAATGGTCAGTGGGTTTTTTTTTTTAAACCACTGACTGCTGCAAGTGAAATTAGCCCTGGATGTTTAGTTCTGAGAAGCCTCTGTGAAAGGTCGGAGCAGCCATTTTGTAGAGGCAGCTGCTAGGTGCAGGAGCGAGTAGGGTTTGCTGCTGCCCCCATCGACCTACTGGACCACCAGGGACTTTGGGTAAGCCGGGGGGGGGGAGGGGGGCTATACCAAGTAGGGTTCAGGGTTGGGAAGGGATATGTATCTGTGGGAGACAGGTCTTGCCTTATCATGGGGGTGGGAAGAGGTCTAGACACTGGAAGAATGTCAGCCAGTACAGGAGGTTCTAGAAGAGCTGACCAAAGAGGGGTTGTACATGAGCTTTGGAGACTTCACAACAGTGGTAGAAGTTCAGATTAAAGGCCCCCAAGCCAAAACTTTGGAAAGCCCCCCCCCCAAAAAAAAAAGTAGGAAGGGTCCACGTCAAGAGAACTGGGATCTGTTGCACTGCAGGGGCTGCTTGGGTGGAATTTATGGCATCATTTCATAAGTCTCTTTTTCAGATGACTACTGGAGACATTTATTCCATTTTACCAATTAGGAATTCACCGCTTAATTAAAAAGTAAATGGCAAAAGTCTCCCTAAACCTCCTGTGGATCTTTGAAGCTGTACCACAAACTAATCATTTTGTGGAAGGAGTCAGTTGGCTTTGAGCGCTTGTCTGAGTGGCATCAAACTCTCCTGACAAGCATTTCTTCCTATGTCATCCTAATTTATGCATATTTCACGGACCATTAACCTCCATATAGTTATACGGCTAGACATATCGCATTTACAAAGTAAAGTGTTCTGACAAAGCGACAACAAAGTGTGGCAGGCCTGCAAGAAAGCCAAGGGGAGCAGTTTAATTAAAAAACACTGTTAGCCATAACGACTTCTGAGAAACAGAGAAGCCTCATCATTGACAGTTTTGGACTTTGCTATCTAAAATTAGGCTGGGAAAATAATTGCAACTTATTAAAAGTCCTGTTCATTTGTTAGCACAGATGTCATATACTTTGTGATGGAAATGTATTCTCCAAAGATTTACAATGCATGCCTTTCATTGCGCTTGTATTTAATTTCAGAGCATCAGACATTAGATAGGAATAAGACTGAGCAATTCAGTGCATCCCTTCTTAATTATCTTAGATTCATAAATTCTGGTTTGACTTTCTCTTTACTAATAACATTTCCTGGAGGAAGTGTGGCGCAGACACCTTGTCAGCCTCTCCACACAGCGTTGTCATATGTGCACCCCATCTTGCCCCTACCTACAGGTTCCCTGCCCTGTATTAAATATAAATTGGGGCACCACTGTGGCAGTACCAGGAAATGTGCAAAATCCAGTGGCCACTCAGAGGACAGCTCCCGTGGGCAACTCTGAAAATAGTTCCCAAACCCTCTCAAACATAATGCTTTTTTTATGTCAGTAGCTATTCAGCAACGCCAGGGGATATGGACACTCCTCACTACCAACCCTTTCACTCTGGACTGGTTAGGATAGGGCATTTTCTAATGCTTAGGGGCCCTTTTACTAAAGGGTTGGAATGTGGCAACAGGTTTGCCATGTGCCAATCCGGAATTACCACAGGAGATCGAGTGGTAGTTCCTACCCCCAGCTCATGCCATTTCCAGCACTTCAAAAATATTTTCAATTTTGTAGCGCTTGTGCTGACTCGGCAGTAATTGGGCATCACCGGGTTAGCACGGGAGCCCCTACCGCCACCTCAATGTGTGGTGGTAAGTACTCCTCCCCCCCTTGAAATGGCCACACAGCAAGTGGTTCACTTACCGCACAGCCATTTCTTCCCCCCCCCCCCCCCCCCCCAAAAAAAGAAAGCCTTTTACCCACTGCGGTAAAAGGGTGCTTCAGCGTGCAACAAAAACACATGCTGATGCTAGCTCAGGCCCCCTTTTACCACAGTTTAGTAAAAGGACCCTATAGTGATCAACCCAAACAGATCTTATATCTTAGACCTTAATAAGTACCTGTATATACTATGTAAACCTCTTTGAATGTAGTTGCAAAATACCTCAGAAAGGCAGTATATCAAGTCCCATTAACAATATTCCATTCACAATCTCAAAGAGTAGCGACATTCCATTTAGAACCCCAATGAATAGCAAGATTCCGGAATCCCAAGGAGTGGAGGAGTGGCCTAAGTAGCCTAATAGTTACTGCAGAGGACTTTGATCCTGGGGAACTGGGTTCGATTCCCACTGCAGCTCCTTGTGACTCTGGGCAAGTCACTTAACCCTCCATTGCCCCTGGTACAAAATAAGTACCTGAATATATGTAAACCACTTTGAATGTAGTTGCAAAATATCACAGAAAGGCGATTATATCAAGTCCCATTTCCCTTTCCCTTCCCTTAATAGGTGTGATCCCAAAGTCAGTAAGCATCCTGTTAAGATAATCCAGTTTATGTTTTTTGGCAAGCTGGGGTACTGAGTTTTCTGGCTGCCTTCTCTTTATGGACTGACGGTGCTCTGTCCTCAGTTTACAAGCGTACAGGTTAGGTGTTTATATTCTAATTCAGTTGTATTGTGAACTCCCAGTTTGGCATGCTTCCTGTAATTTCTAGTTCTGCTGCTATTGGCCTCCTTTGGGCATGTGATCCCTGCTGCCACTGTCTCATGGGCCCAGCCTCTGTTTTAATTTGAATATTTTTATTTGGTAACTGTGATTGTTGCTGATATAAGAGCAGGTTTGTACTTATTGTTGAAATGTTTTAATTGGAATGTGTTTATTTTGTATTGTGATTTTTGTTAGGTGCGGGTTTGGACTTTCTGATGTTAATGTTTTAATTTGGATACGTTTTATTTTGTGCTAGTGTAATCCTTGTTGAACTATACCTGGTTACATTAAATTAAAGCTATACAGAGGAATGCAATATTCAGCTACTATACACATAGCAATGCGGTTTAAGTTAGGACGGAAAAATTACTGCCTTAACTTAAACTACGTATCTGTGAATAGATGTGATTTAAATACCGTGGCCAAGATTTTAAACAACTGCTCACCGACTAGAAATAAGACTTGGTAATAAACCACCACATTTACTTGAAAGTAAATATCATACCAAAACATACTGGACAGTACCTCTTCGATTTCTCCATTTTTGTGTTTATTATCTCTAACACACCCTTGCAGGAATGATTAGAGTTTACCCATCAGCAGTCCTGTGCAGGTAATTTCTACGAAAACTCTAATCGCTTTTAAATAGCTTTTATGACTCCAGAGGGATAGTCTATGAAGTACTTTTTAATGAGCTATCAGCGATTCTCTTGTGACGGTGACTGCAAGTACCTCATATTTCTATCCCAGATCAGGTCCCCAATCCCTATGATACAGATGCTTCTGTGCCATCATCCCACAAAAAAAACACACATATTTGTGATTATGAAGAAAGGTTTGGCTAATGGAGCTCCTCAAATCATAATTCCCTCTCCATGTTGTCATGTGCCAGGGGTCTTCAAATCCAGTCCTCGAGGTCTACAACCCAGTCTGGTTTTCAGGATTTCCACAATGAATATGTATGAGATCTACCTGCATTCACTGTTAGGTTGGGGATTACTAGAAGAGTAAGTCCCTGTGGAGAGTCACTGAGGGGAGTGACTGGAAGGTCCCTGGGTGGGAGGAAGCCCAGCCCAATGGGAGTAATTTGGAAATAAAATACAGAGAAATAGTGTCCTGAGACTGAAGAGTGACAGGGGGAGGAGGAGTTTGGAAGGAGATAAGGTAAAGGGGGGTCTTTGGTTATCTGGTGGTCCCCTGCCACTGACCTGGAGGAGTAAAGGGGAATCCCAAACAGAAGAAGCAAAACCACTGGCTGTAAAAGGGAGATGTGGCTCAGCAAAGCAACAACTGTGAAGGAGGAAAGCTATGGGTGGGCAGAGGACAGACTCAGCCCAAGAGCATGGGATCAGAGCCAGCGAGTGCCCATCCCAAGACCAGGGTGGATCCAAAGCAAAGGTAATCTTGGAGGGAGGTCAGACCACAGGGGGTCTGAACATGAGAATATGAGAGGAGCACAGCCTTTGGGACACTGTTCTCTGGGATAGGCATGGACAGGAGTCTGTAAAAAGTGTGCATAATCCTGCTGAAAAGCCTCTGTACATAAACACAAGGAAGGAGAATACAGGAGTTCCCCTAGGGAACACCAGAAGGATTGTGGTTTTAAAAGACTTGCATTCAGTGTTGGAGAGATGATTTGGGTTGATGTTCCTGGTTTCTCAGAATTTGAGGAATAAACAGTTTGAGTTTGCATGAGCTGCTGACTCCAAAGTATAAGTGTCTCCCAAGTCTACCTACCGTAATCTAAAAACCAGCCTTTGTTTTCCACAGTTTGCATTTGGTCTTGTTTTTTGGGTTCCTGAGTGAGAAGAGGGTAGTTCCACCCATTAAAGCTTTTTTCCCCAGGTGGCGGCACCGAATGCCAAGAGAGTAAGGGGGAGATTGCCTTTGGGAGGCTCCCACCAGGTCAGACCCAGAATCCAGGAGCACCCAGTACAGGGGCATTACACATGCAAATAGATCTCATACATATTCATTGTGGAAATCCTGAAGACCAGGCTGGGTTGTAGACCTTGAGGACTGGGTTTGTGGACCCCTGTCATATGTAGTTATGTAGTTGCTGCCTTTCTAATGGTCTGCTGGAAAGGGTCGACTCTCACAGCGACCCAGACATCCTGACATGGGCCTTCCCAGAAGCAGCAAACATTTGTATGCAAGGGGAAGGGTTTACTGAGACAGATTTTTCAAGAGTCTGTAAATTCTGCAACAGAATTTTCAAAGTTCAACTGCAATTATGTGTTACATGTGCATATATTTGAATGCATCTGCATACTAAATCATATTAATTGGTATTTTATTTTATACAAGTGTAGTAAGTTTCTAATATTTCTTATACGTCTGGTTAATTTAGTTGGTTATTTTGGGGAAGGGGTAAAATATCTTAGTGATCAGAGCTAGGAAGAGAGAAGGGGGATAGAGAATGAAGGAGAGGAGGAAATCTGGAGGATGGGGCAAGAAAGAGGACTGTGGAGATGGAGAAAAGATCTCAGGAAGAGGCTTCAAAGTCCTTTGTGCTTGTCCCATGATTTCTTGAATTCAGATACAGTCCTTGTCTCCACCACCTCCACTGGGAAGCCTTTCTATGCATCTACCACCCTTTCCATAAATAAATATCTTCTTGGATTACTTGTGAATCCATCTCCTTTTCATCTTTATTGTTTAACCCCTTATTCCAGAGCTTCTTTTCAATTAAAGTAAATCCCAGAAAACCTGCAGGTGTTTCACAAGACAGATGCTCCAGTATAAAGATCAAATGTATTGTTTCCTGCTCTGAAGCCTATGCCATAAATGCAGGATATCAAATAAATCAATAATAGAAATGCAGAGGGTGCCTCATGTGATCTGAGAAGCTCATAATTCAATAGTTTAGGAGAACAAATTCTTAGAGAACCTCATCCCCCCCCCCCCCCCCCCCCCCCCCACATACACACACCTGGAGTGGATATGAAGGCACACCTGAGAGCAGCTGGATCATTATATAAGAAAACAGGAAAACACACACAGCGGGGACACGAAGGACGATGAAGAAAAACCAATTACATAGTAACATAGTAGATGATGGCAGAAAAAGACCTGCACGGTCCATCCAGTCTGCCCAACAAGATAACTCATATTTGCTGCTTTTTGTGTATACCCCACTTTGATTTGTACCTGTGCTCTTCAGGGCACAGACCGTACAAGTCTGCCCAGCACTATCCCCGCCTCACAACCCCAGCCCCTCCTCCCAACCACCGGCTCTGGCACAGACCATATAAGTCTGCCCAGCCCTATCCTCACCTCCCAACCACCGGCTCTGGCACAGACCGTACAAGTCTGTCCAGCACTATCCCCGCCTCCCAACCACCAGTCCCGCTGCCCACCACCGGCTCTGGCACAGACCGTATAAGTCTGCCCAGCACTATCCCCAACTCCCAACCACCTGTAATTCAAATCAGAAGCTTTATTTACAGTAAAATGAACTCAACATGAATTGTGTTTCGGTTGCAAAGGCCTGCTTCAAGAGTCCCTAGACAATACAGAAAACATATACATAAAAACTATCATAAAAAACACAAGAGCATGTACATAAAATAAGTACAAATTAATAGTGACACGGTTAACGAAGGTCATATATGCATGTGACACAAACATAAAAACCCATGGTACATGAACATAATATATGTTGATCCAGGCTAACATAAGGCTTGGATATAAATATTGATATAATGCATAAATAAAAAACAAAGATAAAATATCAGACAATAAAAAAATCATAAAAATATTACATTATAAGCATATTGTGAATCAAAACTTTAAAAATAATGAGAAATGTGACTTAAAAACATGCATGTAATTGAGTGAACTTGTATATAAAGGATGGCTAAGTCCTTCAAGTTAAAGGATAGAGACGTATCTAAACTGTCTGAATGGGAATAATCTACAAAGGGTAAACATAATATCTAACTGTAGCAACCAAGGAGTCACATAACCAGGAATGTGAAAAATGTAAAATGGACTAAGATAATATATGTGATTGAAGGAGGTAGTACCTATAAATTGCAAATATATGGCTGAACAATACTCTGAAAGTACGGAAGCCAAAACCTATGAGATAAAAGACAAATAAGACACTAGAAAGCATCCGGGATTTCCAATACTATTAAATGGACCAAAATCCGGTATCTGATACATTATTATCAATTAAATTTGGAGGAGGTAAGTCCAGTATCATTAAACAAAAAGGTTTTCAAACTTTTCCTGAATAGTAAATAATGACGACAAATTCTTAGAGAGTTCCATAAACACAGCCATCTGATACTGTAACAAAGCAGAAAAGTGTCTAATTTATTTTAATTTATTTGAATCAGGAAAACATAGAAGAAATTGATTACTGGTGTTATGATTAGACACAGCATTGTGTAAAATAATAGCCACATTTATCATGTAGGAAGGAACTTCAGTGGTTAAAATTTTAAAAACAAAATGAACCGTCTACCACGAAGTCTTTGTCTTGTGTGCATTATTTATACTTCTGAGACGTTTGCAGATCTCACTTGTACCCTTCCTCTCTTCCAGGCAGGGGCAGATTGGCCACGGGAACAATAGGGCAGTGTCCGAATGGTGACTAGAGAAGAGTGGGACCCCTACTGCTATGGGTCCTCAAACTCCCGAGGACCCATAGCAGTAGGGGTCCCACTCTTCTCTAGTCGCCATTTAGTTTAATCACTTTTGATAGGTGGTTATTGCTCAGGGACCCAGATCACTGTCAGTCTGACCCTGATTCCAGGGTAAACACATTTTGGTCTTAATGCTTACAGCTACTTCTGACCACTGGCTTTTCAGTGGTGATTAACCCAACCATCTCTCTCTCTCTTGCATTGCACCCAGCAGTAATTTACCCACCGCCAGGCACTCTTTCCCCTGAGTTTGTGAGCCTCAGATGCATGACTGGACTTTTCTGCACTGGGAACCAGGCCTCATATTTTCTTTGATACCACACATTTTCCAGTTCCTCTTTCTTTAAGGTGCTAGTGGCAAAGAGATCCAGCGATCCACGTCACTAGTGATTCGCATCTTACATCTGAGGGCACTGGAGAAGACCATTTAAAGAGCTGTATAAGAGGGAGGCTTCTTAGAATGGACATGTTGGTATAGTCCCCTGTATGAACAGCGAGGGGCCATGTGTACTTTGGGCCAGATGCACTAACCCTTAACGACCCTCTAACAACCCTTTAACAAAGGAAATTCCTAACCGCTGCATGCATTAAAGGCCTTTTTCTGACGAAGCAAGCAGCTAACGAAAACGGAATACAAAAGAGTAACTACCATTGTAATGTGGACGATTCGGGATGCACTAACAATACCGATGATTATACCGAATCATTTACCACGACATATTAAACGTATGGTCAGAGCAGTCGTAAAGGCCTGAGCTGTCATCTCCCCGCTTCCCCCTGCACCTTAAACTTCCAAGCTGGCATGTTTAAAACCAAAAGTGAGATAAACAACACCTCCCAGCTTTTCTGCTCTCCTCTGAAGCGTTCTGAAAACAACTTTAAGCTGCTCAGGTCAGGTCCCCCTTCCCCTCCCTTCCTCTGTTTCCCCCAGCCCGGGGTGGGCGGGGCCCAGGTCTCTCTGCTGAGCTAAAGGGAATCACAGTGAAAGAGGTCTTTTGTTAGAAAGGGGGATTTATGAAGGACGTCCTTTTGGAGTCTTGAGGAGGACCTCTTCAACTGCACTCTCCTGCTAGGACCACAGAGCTAAATGCTCGCATGTCCCGATCCCCCCCTCCCTCGCACGCTGCCATCTGACATAAGCAACCTGCGTAAGTTTAATACGTTTGTGTTGAAGTTTGTGGCTCTGCGCATGTTTTAGGAGCCGATTACCGACGGGGATTACGAATCTGTAATGCATTGTACTTTACAATACCGCACCGAACATGTGTGTCTTGTTTTTTTGGTGCATTCTTCATTTTTTCAAATTCAGTAAGCACTTTTACGTTTTAGATTTTTTTATGTTTGGTTGATGCATCTGGGCCTTTGAGTCAGAAGGAAGGAGGGAGGGAGGATCTTGAAGGAGGAGGTGTAGCAGGATACCCTGTCCTGAAGTTTGCCTTAGCAATAGTTTGACTCTTAGTATAAATGGAGAGAGAGGGGAAGAAGTTTGACATCAGAGGAGACCTACTCTGTCCTGACAACATGCACTTGTGTTGTTTGCATATAACCCAATGCTAACTTGATTTTGGCTTGGCATATAAGTTCTTAGCTTCGACAACTCTACTGAACAAGAAACAGGAACTGGAAATAACACAACTAACTGAAAGGTAAAATGAATCAAGAAAACATTCTCGGTGTTCTCAAGTAGGTTTGCCGAGTTACCGGAGTTTATCTGAATACCTGGGTAAAATCACTGCCTCCTGATTGAGCTGAGCTGTCAGGCTTTGGAGTTCCAGCTGACAAATGGACAGATTCATAGAGAAAATTCCACAGGACTCTCTGTGTGTTCAATTAGAGTATAGATAATACGTTAAGATGTAGATTCAGTTTCCTACCAGGATCAACAGGTCGCAGCTTAATATATATCAATATAAAAAAAAACAGCTTCTAAGCACATAGAATATCAAAATACCATCAAATTACTATTATGACAAGAGAAACCCTGGGAAGATGGAAAGTTGGAAAAGGCTTTGCTGGTGACACGTCTGTTACACTAAATGCTATTTACCATTATATTTTGACTTTTCCCTTCAAATCCTTCTGCCATGAATAAAATATCTGGAAATAACGACAAATTGCTATTCATCATGAATAATAAACTGTTTTTCTCATCTCTAATAAGGTTCCCTCGCTGTGAGATTTTTCTCTTGGTTGTGAGCTGTATTAGTGCTGCAAGATGTTTATTTAATGCTAAAAAAAAATAAAATAAAATAAACGATCAGTGATATTTTTCAAAAGCCAGAAAGGACCTAATGCACTTTGTATTTGGAGCATCCCACTTTCTCTGTGTGCCTCTGTTTAAGACATGTATCATTTAGGCCAGGGACAGAGTTCAGGTCAGGTGCTGTGATTGAGATTGTAAATTGGAGAAGTGCAAAGCTGCATCACTGGCTGATATAAAAGCACTTGATAAATGTCTCTTTCTCTCGCAAATTCCCAAGCTTCTGATTCTCAGGAGCGCACTGGTGCTTTCTGAACTTCTGGCAGTCTGCGCTTTCATTGCAATTAGTGTCAGCGAGTCAGATGCTTTTTTTCTTCTTTATTACGGTTACCCTGTCTATAAGCTTCTATTGTTTACATGCTTCTCTATATAATGTGAGACATATCAGGGCAATTGCACAAAAAAAGACAATCAGTCCAATATTCAAAACTAATTATGCATTCACCAGCAGCTGCTCACATGCAATTTGTGTGTGCATTTTAAAAAGTTGCACAGATAGTATCAAGCTCTTTAAATCTCTAAATAGCTAGATGCTATCTATATAAAAGTGGGTCAGATCAAGAGAGAAGTAAAGGTGGATGACAGAATTATACAGAGCAGTGAAATTCAGCGGCTGTCTGTACAAGTTATCCATTTGTGTTAGACCTGCTGATCTGTTTTATTTATTTATTTATTTATTTGTGACATTTATATCCAAAACAAGTTTGAGTTCAATGTGGCTTACAATAAACAGTATAGGATACACAACTAAGAATAATGCATAAGAAACTAATTTGTAAGAATCCAATTTTACAATACAGTATCATAAACATACTGAGATAACTATGGATGTTTAACATTTAGAAAATCTATTATGAATGAGACATTGTATATGAAGCAAAGAGAAAGGTAATGGTAAATAGAGTAATAACCAATTCAGGTAATAATTAATTGTTTGCGATATGGTTGTTCTTTGTGAGGGTTTGTTTGAATAGGAATGGTTTGAGGATTTTGCAGAATATTTTCCTGTATATTTCTTATTTTGGGTGGGAAGGAGTTCCACCATTTGGTTCCTAGGTAAGTGAAGTCTTCATAGTGGACAGTTTTGTAGATCACTTTTTTGCAATTTGGGAGGAGTAGTCTGAGATAGTTTCTTGCCTCATATTTAGTGTTTCTTTGAGGTAAGTTTATTAATGGAACCATATAGTCTGGAGCTGTGCCATTTAGGATTTGCAAGATACAGGTACATAATTTGAAGGGGATTCCCTCTTAGATGGGAAGCCAGTGTAATTTGATTAATAAAGGAGAGGCACTTTCAAAACAAGAGATTTTATATATGAACCTGGCTGCAGTGTTTTGAGCTGTTTGGAGTTTTTTCATCAGGTACTCCTTACAGCCAGCATACATGGCATTGCAATAATCGAATGTTAATGATTGTATCAATAGTCTGAATGTTTCTGATGAGAAATAGGGTCTGATCCTTTTTAATTTCCAAAGATACCTGAAAGATTTTGTGAGTTCCATTGGTTCTTTTTCCTTACAAAAGGCCCAGAACCAGTCTCCCTATACCAGGAAATTGAGTCTAGGAATGCACAGGGACCACTTCAGATGTTACACAGCTGCAGATCTGCAACCTGAAGTCACAGGACCTTCAAACACTCCTACGTACAGCAGCACCCGGGGTCTAACTGCACCTTCCAACTAGTCACAGCTAAACCTCTTCAGGTTTGAAGGTTAGGCAGAAGACTAACCCACAGGGTCTTTACACAGGTGGTATACTTTAGAGCAGAGGTTCTCAACCAAGTCCTCGGGACATACCAGGCCAGTCAGGTTTTCAGGATACCCATGATGAATATGCATGAGATAGATTTGCATTAAATGGAGGCAATGCATGCAAATTTATCTCACATATATTTATTGTGGATATCCTGAAAACCGGACTGGCTGGGGGGGGGGTGTCCTGAGGACTGGGTTGAGAACCCCTGCTTTAGAATCTGAGGGTATTTTAGTACTGGGGTTCTAGGTCCCTGTTTACTAAGGTGCGTTATCATTTTTAACACGCCTACAATTAGTGTGCACGCTATTTTTTTTTTTTTTTTTTTTTTGCTACATCCATTTGCAGTTTTTCATCTCTTTTGCTCACCCCTTTTCCTGCCCATCTCCTTAATCTCTTACTTTTTTCAACCCTCTCATTCCCTATTTCTCCCTCCTTCCTCCCCCTTTTATTCCCCGGTCTTTTACTAACTTTCCCTTCTCTTTCCCTCTACTGTCCAGCATATCTCTGTTCTCTTATCGTCCCCTAATCCAATATTTCCTCTTTCACATTCTGTCCCCATCCAGCATCTTCCTTCTCTCTCTTTCTCTGCATCTATCAAGCATATCCCTTCTCTTTTGCTCATTCTGTCTCTGACTTTCCCATCCACCATATCCTCCTCTCTTTCTATCCTTATCCAACATTTTACCTTTCTCCTTACCCCCCTCCATGGTCTAGCATCTCTCTCTCTCTCTTCCCTCTCCCCTCCATAGCCCAGCATCTCCTCTCCTCCGTCTAGTCCCATTTAGCATCTCATGCTCTGTATCTCTCCCTGCATTCAGCATCTCTCTTCTCTCTCTTCCACTGCAATCCAGCAACTACACTCTCTCTCTCTCTCTCTCTCTCTCTCTCATTTCCCCATGTTCAGGATAACACCTCTCACTCCTTTTCTCCCTTCCACCCAGCGTCTCCCACCTCTTTCACATACACACTGTATCATCCTGTCCAGTATCTCCCCTTTTTCTCTGCCCCACTGTAATCTAGCATCTCCCATTACAGTCCAGCATATTCCCTCTCCTCTTTCTCTTCCCTCCCAGACTAATATCTTCTCCCTCTCTCTCCTCCCACATGGTTCAATGTCTACCTTTTTGTCTCCCTTACAGCATCTCCTCTCCCCCTATCTCTTTTCCTCACTCATGGCCCAGCATATTCCCTTGCTTTCCCTCAACTGTGGTCTAACATCTCCCCTTTCTTGCTCCCTCCCCCCCACTCAATAACTTATCTTCCATCCTCCCCATAACACTTGAACTCATATCCCAGGACCTTTCCTGCATCTCAGTCCATTGCTTTTGCTACAAAACCATTCCCCCACCTTAGGTAGGGTCACGTCACATGATTATTAAAACACACCCTACACCACCCTTTATAACCCTTCCTTCTCTTATCCCTCTTACATCTTCTGCTTAATGTTGATTGTATCTAGATCCTGTCATGACGATGTCATAACAACACTCTGTAAGCCACATTGAGCCTGCAAATAGGTGGGATAATGTGGGGTACAAATGCAATAAATAATAATAATTATTATTATCAACTTAAGACAATAAAGGTTGACAAAGCAAAGCCAAGAACTCTGGTGATAGTAAACATTTAACCATCCAGAGTGCACATCTGAAACTCTGATCGTACCCAGCAAAAGTAAAAGAAATGGAAGAGAATTTGGAGAAACCCCTCTTTCACAAGGAATGTCCTTTATTTTGTGCTAAACTTAAGATGAGAAGAACAGGAAGAGGACTGAAGCTCTGATGAGGCCAGTCTCCTAAATAATGGATGTCTGAATTCTTGCCTTGGTTTTTCCTTCACAGTGGGGTGGTAAATCAGCAGAATAAGATCATTATATTCTCCGTACTCTTTCCTAGAGGCTCTGGGACTTCTCCAGTCGGCTTTAAGAAGTCTCATCGCACTGTTTTCAGGCGTCCAATTCTAGCCCGACAATTTCCTCGCAGGGGAGCCAAGGATGGGAGGAGGGGGCTGTAATTTATGAGGAATGAAGGAAGACACTGAAGAGAAACCCCTGCTGTTCCAATAAGAGGGTCTCCAGAACAAAACACTGGACTCATTACTACGGATAAAGGACATTTCCAATATATATTTTAAACAGCCGCGACAGCTTAATAATTTAACAGGGTTTCTTCATGTTAAGAACAGCAGCTTTTTCATGACGGTGGAAGCAATTTAGAACATAGAGGTTTAAGATGTGTCAAGAGGATATTTTATACCTGTCTATGGCACCGTCTATATTAGAATTGTACAAGAAGCATCACGGAATAAAACACACACACACACACATGTAGAATACAACACTTGTGTCGTCTTATTGATCATGACAAATTTACCAGATGGTCACAGCGAAGTGGGAAAGATAGAAAGGATAACTAGACAGAATGATGGGCTGAATGCTCCCTGATTGCCATCATCTACTGTATTACTATGAACAAAGGGTAAGGATCATGGCTTCCTGGAGGAAAAAGCCATAGAATGTTATTGAATGGACGAGGGAATAATACGGTGAGCTATGTCCATGTTATTTCTCAATTTGTCTCTAGTGTTGAGGACCTGCAGGTCTGACTCTATCCTCTCACAATAGTACTTCCTTTCTTTTTTGCAATATATTAAGTAAACCACTGTGGCCTGTACACCTAAGGTATAGCATATCATTAATAAACAAAAATAAACATGTATATCATAAAGGCCATGAAAAGGTGCAAACCATACATATTTCTAGTTTTAATATTAGCTATTTTGCTTCTCTTGAGCTGAGACAAAGAGTTGCAAAAAAATTATAAATGTGCTTTTTCTGAAAAATACCTTTCTAAGGTTGTAGAAATTTGTGGTTTGACATTTTGGCCTGTGCTAACTTGTCACAAGTTGCTGGTCAGAAACTGAGCCAGAGACTCCTATGACTAAGGACACCTGCTGTATCCAGATAAACATTCAGAAGGAGAAGTGAGTGGGTGTGGGCAAAACTATAGCCCTAGCACGAGGGTGGGGGTAGTAACTTGGTAACATACCCGAGTGGAGGAGTGGCCTAGTGGTTAGAGAACTAGTCTTGAAATCCAGAGATGGCCAGTTCAAATCCCACTGCTGCTCCTTGTGATCTTGGGCAAGTCACTTAACCCTCCATTGCCTCAGGTACAAACTTAGATTGTGAGCCCTCCTGGGACAGAGAAATATCCAGAGTACCTGAATGTAACTCTCCTTGAGCTACTACTGAAAAAGGTGTGAGCAAAATCTAAATAAATAAAGATTCCATTCAGAATAGCAACATTCCATGTAGAACCTCAAAGAATATCAAGATTCTGGAATTCTAAAGAGTGACAAGATTCCATGCAGAATCTCAAACAGTAGCAACATTCCATGTAGAACCCTGGAGGAGTGGCCTAGTGGTTAGAGCACCGGTCTTGAAATCCAGAGATGGCCAGTTCACATCCCACTGCTGCTCCTTGTGATCTTGAGCAAGTCACTTAACCCTCCATTGCCTCAGGTACAAACAAGATTGTGAGCCCTCCTGGGACAGAGAAATATCCAGCGTACCTGAATGTAACTCACCTTGAGCTACTACTGAAAAAGGTGTGAGCAAAATCTAAATAAATAAATAAATACCCATTATCAAATGAAAACATGCTTATATGCATGACAGGCCCTAACTGCCAATATAATAAGGGAATAAAATGATAGACTTTGATGGAACATGAGACGTGATGACAGAAAACAGAATATTCTGGAAAGATGCATATTTATTAGGTAGGAAGGATGACGATGAAAGGAAGAAAAATGTACAGTATTTAACAGGAAACAGAACTGAGGATGGCGAGGCTCAATGTGCCTACACTGGCAGGTGGACATACTGACAGCTCCCAGGGAAAACTCTGTTTTTATTTGCTACATATTATACTGTATTGGGAGTTTATTTGTTACTGTTTCAATAATTACTGGTTGGCTTCTTTGACAATTTGAATAAACATTTATTATGTCTAATAGTTATTTAGTAGCCAGAGTTTTTCTTGCCTGGAGAGTAAAGATTTACTCTTTCAGAACGTTACTTCTGTTGCAGAGACAAGACAGAAGTGAACAAACCCCACAGAAAATGTCTGAACACATTTATTCCTGGTCTTTGGCATACACAAATTGGCTGATTTTATACACTTATGTGTATTTTATAAAAGATGCCATCAGTGCAAGCCCACCCTCAGGAACATGGCAGACATACTTATGCATACAGAGAATGCCTGCCCAGAAGTTTAAATGCCTAACCCTGGGCAATTATTGTGCATAAAACACTGTTTTACACACAGAAATAGGGTGATATGAATGGGACCAGTCATTAATCAGAGGATTATATGTCCTTCACTGCCCCGGGGGGTGCATGCCTCAGAAAAACACACTGCACCCAACCTTATCCTGGGATCTTTATATCTTTAGGGTACCAGCAGCTCCCCCTCTCTCTCTTTTCAACAATAAAACACAACTTTACCGAACAGCTGATAGAGATAATAAACAAAAAAAGGAAATAGGTCAGAATGTATTTAATAAAACAATAAATAATCACCCCCCCCCTCAAACTGACTTACAATACATAGTTAAAACAATTAAAACAGACATAGTAAACACAGTAAGTGACAGCAGATAAAGACCTGAACGATCCATCCAGTCTGCCTAACAGTCACGCTCATTATCAATTCATGATTAAATCAATAATGAACGTGATATTATTTACTTAATCGTGGTCTTTCTTTGGTGTTTCTGGGACATAGACCATACAAGTCCGCCCAGCTGTTTCCCTATGTTCCAACTACTAGAGTTGCTGTCCAAACCCACTACAGTCTATCCGAATCTGTCTTGTCATTTCCAGGACCCATACCGTAAAAGTCTGACCAGCACTGTCCTTGGTTCTGACTACTGAAGTTGCATTTGAAGTCCTTTCTAGCCCAACCTAAACTGGATTGCCATATACAGAACACATTCCTACGAAGTCTGCCCAGCACCGGCCTTAGCTCTTAATAGCCAGAGTAACTATCCAAGCGTCACTCACACATCAACACACATGCACCCATTTAAGGGTTTTGTTTCTTATACCATCCTTTTTCTAAAGAGATCCCCTGTGTTCATCCCATGTTTTTTTTTTAGTTTTTGTCTCTACCACCTCCCTCGGGAGGGAGTTCCAGGCATCGACCACCCTCTCTGTGAAAAAGAATTTCCTGACATTACTCCTAAGTCTACCCCCACCCTGCAACCTCAGCTCATGTCCTCTAGTTTTACCATTTCCCCTTCTCTGGAAAAGATTTGTTTCTATATTAATATCTTTCTTAAACGTCTACATCATATCTCCCCTATCCCTTCTTCCCTCTAGGCTATACACATTAAGGTCTTCCAGTCTCTTCTTATAAGTCTTATGATGCAAGTCCCATATCACTTTTCTTGCCTTCCTCTGGACTGCTTCTAGTCTTTTTATATCCTTCGCAAGATACGGCCTCCAAAACTGAACACAGTACTCCAGGGGGGGCCTCACCAGTGATGTGTACAGGGGTATCAACACCTCCTTTCTTCTGCTGGTTACGCTTCACTCGATGCAGCCTAGCATCCTTCTGGCTATGGCCACACCTTGTCACACTGTTTTGTTGCTTTAAGATCCTTCGACACTAAGCTCCCCTCCCTGTCTGTGCATATCAGCCCTCACCTCCTAGGACATATGGCTCCTTTGGATTTCTACTCCCCAAATGCATCACTTTCCACTTCTTTACATTAAATTTTAATTGACAAACATTAGACCATTCTTCTAACTTTTGTAGATCCCTTTTCATATTTTCCACTCCCTCCGGGGTGTCCACTCTGTTACAAATATTGGTATCATCCACAAAAAGGCACGCCTTACCTTTTAACCCTTCAGCAATGTCACTCACAAATATACTGAACAGAATTGGCCCCAGCACCAATCCTTGAGGCACTCTGTTTACTCACATTTCCTTCCTCTGAGTGAATTTTATTGACCACCACCCTTTGGCGTCTGTCTGTCAACCAGTTCCTAATCCAGTTCACCACTTTGGGTCCTAACGTCAGCCTGTCAAGTTTATTTAAGAGCCTCCTATGAGGCACTGTGTCAAAAGCTTTGCTGAAATCCAAGTAGATTACATCTAGTGCACATCCTTGATCCAGTTCTTTGGTCGCCCAGTCAAAGAATTCAATCAAATTCATTTGGCATGATTTACCTTTGCAACTCATTGGATTCCAGGGAATTCACTTTCTTTTACTTCAACAACACTCCCACTACTTTGCCAATAACCAAAGTGAGGCTTATTGGCCTGTAGTTTCCACTTCTTCTCTGTGGAACCTCTCCTGTCTCCAAGGATTTATTAAACAAATCTTTAAGAGGACCCGACAGAACATCTCTGAGCTCCCTCAATATCCTGTGATGTATCCCATCCGGTACCATGAGTTTGTCCACCTTCAATTTTTCAAGTTGTTCATAGACACATTCTTCCGTGAACGGTGCTATATCCACTGTATTCTCATATGTACCTTTGCCAGCCAATCATGGTCCTCTCCAGTATTTTCTTTCACGAACACAGAAGTATTTGTTTAGCAAGTTTGCTTTTTCCTCATCACTCTCCACATAGCAGTCTGCAGCATCTTTCATTCTCACAATTCCATTCTTAGTCTTCCTCCTTTCATTAATATACCTGAAAAAATTCTTGTCTCTCGTCCTTACATTTCTAGCCATTCGTTCTACCACCTCTGCTTTCACCAGACGTATCTCCCTCTTGGCTTCTTTCAGTTTTATCCAGTATTCTTTTCTGTGGGCACATGGAATTCCTTAGGAAAAGGAAGAGTTAGTGGTTACTGAGGATTGGCAGACTGGATGGGCCATTTGGCCCTTATCTGCCGTCATGTTTCTATGTTTCTTCTTGAGTTTTCCTATATTTTAAGAATGACAACTCTTTTGCCTTTATTTTCTCAGTCACTTGTTTGGAGAACCATAACAGTTTTCTCTTTTCCTTGGTTTTATTTACTCTCGTCATGTAACTGTCAGTAGCCATTTTTATAGTTCCTTTCAGTCTGGACCACTGTCTTTCCACTTCTCAAAAGTCCTCCCGTCCCATCAGCTCTGTCTTCCGGTACGTCCCCATTTTACTAAAGTCAGCATGTTTGACATCCAGGACTTTGAGTTTTGAGTGTCTGCCCTCCGCTCTAGCTGCTAAATCAAATCAAACCATTTGATGATCACTACTGCCCAGGTGGGCACCCACTCTGACATTAGACACACCCAGCCTCCTCCAATGAACAATATACATAAAATGGTTGCTACAAAAAGCAAAATGAAAGTAAATGAAACATATAAAGTAATTTTAGACAGAGCCAGGTATGTGGTAAAAGTATCTCTAGCGATAAAAAAAGAAACAGCCTTATGATAGATGGTCTAGGCAGCTTAGTCCCAATAACTACAAAGGGGGGGGGGGGGGGTAAAGAAGGCTAGTAGAACTTTGTCGTGCATCTTGTTTTGATCAAATATCACTACTTCTCCGTCAGTTACACTGGTTACCTATCGAGTTTAGAATCAAATTTAAAATCTTAACTTTAACTCACAAGGTTCTTTATAATGGTTCTCCTTCCTATCTTGCCTCCATGGTCATTCCCTACACACCTTCCCATACTGTTCATTAGTTGAATGACAACAGATTGGCACTCCCATATCCCACAAAGGCCAGGTGGGAATCTACCGGATCCAGTGCTTTCTTTTTCACTGCAGTGGCTTTATGGAATGCACTACCACAACATCTACGGCTTGAACCATCTTACACCACTTTCCATGCTCTATTGAAAACCAACCTCTTTCAACAAGCTTTTGCGGTTTAATTTGGACTGGTTCTGCAATGGGAGATTAGGGTATCAGTTTTTATTTTGTTTTCTGTTTTTTAACCAAGATTTTGTTGTGATAATGTTTGGTCTTTTTTTACTATGATTGAGTGTTCTATACTTGGGTAGTTGGGTCAATCTTATCTATAAATTGGTGTTCCTTTTCCAGTTTCTTGCTTTGTATTTGTTGGATATTTCTTTTTGTAAACCGCTCTCATTTGCCTGCAACATGGGTGGTATAACAAGCTCAATAAACAATAAACATCTTTATGGCTGTAGGGGTCAAACAAACTTATCCCAGCCCCACCCTCAAGCTTTCTAGTTATTGACGCTCTGTGGACAAAACATTGATGGCACCACAACACCCGTGGTGCACCGCATTCTGCTGCCGATGGGGAAAATAGAACTGTATCCAGTTCACTGGTGGCTGCACAGGTAGCAAATGTCTTTCGACCCTGGATGACATTCAGGAACTGTTGAAGGGACTGGGGGAGCCCTATCTTTCAAGGAAAATCCTCTGGACATGACATACCTCCAGAGTTTATATTCATACTTTTACTCCTTGTTATCTCCTTGCAAGCTTGTCGTTACTACTATTCCCCAGATCTGAGCACCTAGAGCTCTGGTTGACACAAAAGTCCATCTGCATCCACACATCTCTCAAGATTCTCTGCAGTGGGGATAGTTAACCTGCAAGTTGCTGGTTCCTTGCAAAGCCACATAAATCTTCAATATTGTAGGTAGATCCATCTATTTTCTTTTTACTTCTGCTCATTGCAGTTTATTGCTTGTTTTATTTTGCTTGATTTCTGTTGATAACCTTGCTTGGGACTCAATGCAGGTGCCTGAATGGTTTTGTTATTCAGTATATTCAGTATAACAGTCATTGGCTCTTTTTTTTTTTTTTTTTTTAATATTTTCTTCATCTTTCTCCTACGTCAGCCCAAAGTCCTGGAATGTTCTACCAAGGCATCTAAAGGAGATTGAAGATCACCAGCTATTCAAGAAATCATTAAAAACATTTTTATTCGAGAAAGCTTATCCTACCAATTAACGCTTACTCCCCGACTATCTCTAATTGTCTATACTCGTTTACTACTCCAACCTATTCAAGCATCCTTGTATAAACCCTACTGTTCTTTCCCATCTTTCTGACTTGTCCTGTCATTACCCTCATTGCTTTGTAACCTTCTGTAACATTGTAAGCCGCATTGTGCTCATGCTAGTGAGTAAATATGGGGTACCACAAATAAATAAATAAATAATGCCATAACACTAAGTTTAATATAAGTGGACTTAACCATTTGTGACTTATATTGTTTACCTGAAAAAGTGTTTGTGCAAAAACAATGTGCTTCATTTATATGATGTCATGTAATTACTTACGCTTGTTACTTGTGATCCAACAGTCACTACAATGGGAGGAAGACCAAAAATGAACCCACCGATGCTCCAACAGTCTCAATAATACTGAATCTTGCATCATTTGTTACAGAGCATTAAAAAAAATTTACATTAGCAAGAAAATCTGAATGAGAAATCACCCCGAGCCAGGAGTCATAAAATAAAGAATTTCCATCTCAGACTTCTGAACCAGTGTGAGAGGGAAGCTGGGAAGAGGCAATTTTACAGTCAGCTTCAAGGCTTGGACTTCTCTCTGCATTCTTCTGCCTTCTGTTTGTTTGTAGTTTTTCCTCTTGCTTCTAGTGCAGAATAAATTAGTCATTGTCGAGTTGGCCATGCAAAGTGGCTGCTCTTAGTGTTAATTCGTTGCAAAAGGAGATGATGGTGCTTTCCAGAGAAGTCTAGAAATAGCAGGATGACAACAAGATGTGCTTAAGGCAAAACAAGAGCACAAAGTCCTTTATAACTGATGGGATTGTTGAAAATATAGTGTTGCTTTCATCTTCTACTTTCCTTGTGTCTGGGAGACATTTAAAGTTATTTGAAGAAACTATTTTACAAAACCAGGATTTTCCACTTTTTAAATCACAAGAAGAACTGTAACAGCTGGGAGCTTAAGTGTTTAAAGCTTTGATCTGGGTTTATTTTTTCATATTCTTTGAAATGGTTTTTAATGCCTAGATGTCTACATTTTGCCAAATATGCTGCATGAACAAACATTAAATGAATCTCTTAAAAGCAAGTCAAAAAGTAGCCATCAATAGGATTTCTGTAATACTTGTCCTGTTTACTAAGCTGTGCTAGTGTTTTTAGCATGTGCTAATAATCAGTGTGTGCTAGACGCTAGAGACACCCATATATTTTCTATGGGTGTGTCTAGCATTTAGCGAGTGCTAAAAACGCTAGCCTGCCTATAGGGCAGTTTAGTAAACAGGGACCTTAGAATCAGTTTTCAACGGTGACTATCAGCAATTTTTTTTTAAATTCTGGCAGCAATATCTAAAAATTAAAAAAAAGAAACCCATATATCGAGCAACAGTGAATATTCATATTCATTGCTGACCACCAGCCACTATTCGTACAGTGGCAATATCTGGTGATTTACTTTAGCACTGAAGCAGGTCTAAAGTAGACACCTAGATTATTTATTTACAGTGATTTTGCTTGATTGGAAACCAGACCATAATCATCTTATGTCAAGGGTCCTCAATCCAGTTCTCAGGTTAGCCATAATTAATATTCATGAGTTCGATTTGCATTTATTCCCTCCATTGTATGTAAATCTCTCTCATGCATATTCATTCTGGGTGTCCTGAAAACCTGGCTGGCTGGTAGTGACTCGCTGTCCAATATGGTCCTCAAACCAACTTATCTCCACTCCAGCCCTATCATGTTAGTGCCATATCAGTGCTAAATAGTAGTGGATACAAGGCACATTTTTATTGGCCACCAGTAAACTTGTAAGTTCTCTTGAAAATTGTCCCCAGAGTTTTTAGCGCATTTTTGAGCCATTCTGTAATTTTGCTTTATGTAAGATACCAGCAATCAGGGCCATCCCCACAAAGCCCACAGGCCTGGTGTAAATACCCGCACCTAAACATAGGCGCATTCTCTAAAATTCTATAAACATGCGCATAAATTTGAAGAACATCCCCAACATGCCGACACTCCTCCCATGGCCACGCCCCCTTTCAGCTACATACATTAGAATTTATACACACCTCTTTTTAGAATGTCTAAAAACAAGCACATGTAAATTTCAATTATTGCCAATTAGTGTTGATAATTGGTTATCTACTAATTATCCTCACTGATTGGCTCGTTACTCAATTAAGGTGCACATGTAAATTGGGCACACACCCAATTCAACACACACAACTTAGCATATCTTTATATAGAATTTGGGGGGGGGGGGGTGAGTGAAGAAATATTTTCTTAGACTTGTTTTAAATTTACTGCATAGTAGCTTCATTGCATGCCCCCAAGTCCTAATATTTTTGGAAAGTGTAAACAAGTGATTCACATCTACCTTCTACTCAACTCAGTATTTTAAAGACCTCTATCATATCTCCCCCCCCCCCCCACCTCCAGCTGTCTCCTCTCCAAGCTAAAGAGCCCTAGCCTCTTTAGCCTTTCTTCAGAAGGATGTCATCTAATTCCTTTTATTATTTTCATTACTCTTCTCTATACCTTTTCTAATTCCACTATGGGTAGGGTTACCATATGGCTCCAGAAAAAGGAGGACGGATTGAGCCAGCCGGGTTTTACTTCCATTGCTTTCCATTGAAAGCAATGGAAGTAAAACCCGGCTGGCGCAATTGCTTTCCATGGAAAGCAATGGAAGTAAAACCCGGCTGGCTCAATCCGCCCTCCTTTTTCTGGAGCCATATAGTAACCCTAACTATGGGGCTCATTTTCAAAAGAGAAAAATGTGTAAAAAGTGTCAAAGCAACATTTGGACAAATGTTTATCTATGCAATTCGTTTGCAGTGCATCCAAATCACAAGAGGGCATGTTGGGGGCATTTCAGGGGCATGTTGGGGGCACTTCTGTTCTCTGAGTCTGACATCCTGCACGTACAACATGCAGGACGTCAGCATGCAACAGAACGAAGACTTTTTTGCACTGACTGCAGCACGAAGAGGACGTCGGTTGGCGGGGATTGTAGTACCCCGCCAGCAAAAGCGAAGGTAGGCAGCGGGGGAGGGTTCGCGGTGGGGGGGAGAAATTGGGAGGGTCATTGGGAGGGGGGGTCCAGGACAAAATCTACAGGGGCCCAGGCACCCCCAGGCCCCACGTAGCTAAGCCACTGGTGTGGCTATCTACTAAGATTGCTGGATCCTTCTACATCCCAATGGCTTGATTTTGTGCATTTTGCACATGGATGGGGGTTTTTTTTGGAAAATGGACCAAAAAGATAAACACACAGAGAACAAAATCATCTACCATGTTGCCGTTTTGGGGAAAAAAATAGATATTTTGCTGTTTTGAAAATGGCTATATTTCCTATTCGGATTTGGGACATTTAACAGAATATATCCAAAGTCTGACTTAGACGTCATATTGAAAATGCCCCTCCACATCTTTTTTGAGATGTGGTGACCAGAAATGCATATAAATATTTGAGGTGAGGTTGCACCAAGGAACGATACAAAGGCATTATAAGATTCTCATTTTTGTTTTCCATTCCTTCCTAATAATTTCTAACATTCTATTTGCTTTTTTAGATGCCACTGCACACTGAGTGGACAGTTTCAACAAATCATCAACGATGATACCTAGATCCTTTTCCTGGCTGGTGACTCCTAATGTAGAACCTTGCATCATGTAGCTATGGTTTGGTCTCCTGTTTCCCACATGCATCATTTTGCACTAACTTAAATACCATCTGCCATTTGGATGCCCACTCCCAGTCTTGTAATGTCCTCTTGTAAACAAAAAAAAAAAAAAAAAAGGAGTGGCCTAGTGGTTAGGGTGGTGGACTTTGGTCCTGGGGAACTGAGGAACTGAGTTCGATTCCCACTTCAGGCCCAGGCAGCTCCTTGTGACTCTGGGCAAGTCACTTAACCCTCCATTGCCCCATGTAAGCCACATCCACATTGAGCCTGCCATGAGTGGGAAAGCGTGGGGTACAAATGTTTAAAAAAAAACCCCAAAGTCTCAGGTCAAATCAAAAGGAACTGTGTATCTCAGAAAAGAAGGAAATGAAAACTTTTCCAATGCACCTCTCTAAGGATTGAATGCTCAACAAGTTACATTCATAAAATCAGTAATATTTCACACAAAATATTTGTACCCTACAGAAGTCTAGAAATTAAACTACTGAATGAAACCTTGTTTTCATAAAACTATAACCAAAGTGGTTCTTAGCCCCACTGCTGACAGCGAACCAGTGAGACTAGGACTAGGTAATCTCTAACCTTTTTGTGAAATTGCAAATAATCTTTTTCAGTCAGAGGGCATTCCAGAAATTTGGTCCTGTTACCTTGAGATTTTCATCAAGGGGTCCTTTTAATCAAGCCACGCTAAAAATTGGCTGGCGTTGGTGTCAGTGTGGGGGTTTTCCACGTGCTGTGGTCACTTTTAGCATCGCAGTAAAATGGCCTTCTTGCCATATTTTCTTGTAATGGCCACGCGCTAATTTCCCCATTAGCATGTGGCCATTACTGGGGGAGCCCTATTTAGGGAGCAGTAAGGGCTCCCATGCTATCCTGCGCTAGTTGGCAAGTGCGTGGTAGTTATAAAGTAAGAGCCAATGCCATAGAAATAGGTTTGTAGCTTTGACAAAGATTCCTGCAAGTTCTGTCCAAGGTTTTTACTTGCAGAAAGTTGAAACCTTGGGTAGAAGATGGACCAATTACATCTGTGCAAAAAACTGACTTGAAGATTAGGCCTACCTAAGGCCTCCATCACTTAGTGCCAAGTGTTTTCCTCTAGAAGAGGGAAGTCCATCTACTTTACTAGCTGGACCACTGCTGCATGGTTAGACGTTTGCCACCCATCCATTCTCTTTATGGCCCTGAGCTTCCCCTTTTTTTGCTGGGCTTCCCAAATCTGTCTTAGTGACCCAATAGCTAATTGGGTTTTCAGAATTTGCAGCATGAATAAGAGGTAAATGTGTATATATTCTCTCTCTAATGTGAAACCTTTATGGGCAATGGCATTTTCAGGACAGGGTTAGGTTGATTATATTGCCTGAACTACTGAGATCCTCATGAAAATAAGATCATTTTTGAGTTTCCCTTTCCTAGTTCATTTGTGTTCATTCTTATATATCACAGGTGTAGATAATGCTGGCCTTTGAGCATTGCAAAAAAGATGCAAATGAACCAAATTCTTTAGACCAAATGTATGCAAATATATTCCATGAATATTCATTTGAGATATGCTAGAAAGCAAATAAGTTTGTGGTTCTTGACGAGTGGAGATGCATGCTCTGCACCTGCTACTGAATCAAGGCATTGGGAGTTGAGTATTGTTAAAAAGACTGCAAATGATAAAGAAATACAGCAGCAAGGAATGTGTGTGTGTGTGGGGGGGGGGGGGGGGGGGGGGATGTGCTAGGGACATGTGTTATCAATGGGTAAGAAATTTTATTGGCTCCCCATTGAATAATGGTCTCTAATTGTGCTCATACCTCACACTAACATTATCGACTTTTGTCTCACCTAGAATGTAAACCGCACTGAAACCCTGAAAGGGGATATTAGCGCTATACAAGAATGATTTGATCCGATTTGAAATTTAAGGTTTTCATGCTCATAGTTAAAACATTACGGGCCCTGTTTACTAAGGCATGTTAGCGCTTTTAACACGCCTACAATTAACGTACATGGTTAACACGCATTAAAAATGCTAATGCACCTATAACACTGCTTAGTAAACAGGGCCCTACATGAGTTAGGACTAGCCCTCTTCTTGGTCATAGTGGCCAAAGTCAATCTTGCCCCACACCCTCCCATTTCAATCTACCGACCACAGGCAGTTCTAGCACCTTCACAGGTGATGTCCATATACAATGACCCAAATAGTGATACACAAATTTGTTTTTCTGTTGTACATTTGTTTTTTCCCACACCCCAAATCCCCCTACCCACTCCCTTCCACTATCCTTTGAGTTGATCATATTCACTTCTCCTTTAACTATTTAATCAAAGCACACCATTCTGTTGAAAATTTTCAGAGACCTGTGTTACAGCTGTTAACGTTTCCATTATTTATTTATTTATTATTACATTTGTACCCCGCGCTTTCCCACTCAAAGTAGGTTCAATGCGGCTTACATAGTAATAGGGATTACATCTCATACCTCTCAGTACATTTATCCACTGCACCTTATTTGAGAGCTTAGGGTCCCCTTCCAGCAAAAAGCTACTTCACACCTGGCTACAACCAAACATACGGCTGTTGCCTTCCTATATTTTTAGGACTCCCTGTTGGCCACAAACCTAGCAAAAATAATTTAAGTTCCTCTGTCAAAGGGACTTCAGAAAAAAAAAAATCTTCAGAACAGCTTGCTAGCTGCTCACTCAGAATTATTTTACTTTTAGGCAGGTCCACTGAATATGAAAAAGGGAGCAGACTTTGCAATATTGCCTCCAGCCTTTTCTGTGCAAAACATCTTATGCTGTCTTGTAGGTCTAAAGATACCACTTCAGTACTTCACAGCCATTTGCTTTGGTTATAACTGACATGGATGCAGTGCTAACGTTATCCCATGTTTTTCCCATTGTTTTTCTGATAATTCCCCCCCCCCCCCCCCCCCCCCCCCCCCACCCAATGAAGTCTATCTCCCTTTCAGCCATGTATCCATATTTCTCAAACACAGTGCCCAGCATTATTCTACATAGTACTTGCTCATCTTCCAATGTGGTATATATCATTCAGTGTAAAAAATGTAACGAAGGATGCTATATTGGAGAAACAGGCCAGATGCTTAAGACAAGATTCAATTTACATAGACATCACATGAACAATACTGGTGCCAGTAGGGCTCCCAGGCCTGTTGGTCAGCATTTTACAGGACCAGGACACTGTACCAGTGACTTCACAGTGAGAATCCTGAAAGGTAACTTTAAAACCATACAAGAACGTAAGACCTTTGAAGTCAGAATGATTGAATATTTTAACACCCAACAGAAAGGACTTAACAAGGATCTGGGGTTCCTAGCCCATTATAAACCATAAAGCTGTATGTCTCTGTTGATCACCCCACCCCTCACCTATCCACACCCATCCTGTTAGAATATCAATGATATGCTTTGATGTCCCCATGCATACCTCCTACCCACTCCCATCCTCCCACCCTGTCAGACTGTCATAGTAATGCTTGAATGTTTTCACTTATATACACTGTCCGGTAGCACATTTGCTTATTTCCGATCTGACGAAGAAGGGCAACCTTCGAAAGCTAATCAAGAAATGTATTATGTCCAATAAAAAAAAGGTATCATCTTATTTTCTTTTCCATGTTTTATTTTGTTTGATTTCTATTGATAACCTTAAGAGTGGACTAACACGGCTACCACACTCCTCTTCTACATAGTACAGAAATTAACCTTTTGGAATGTGTGCTTCCAGCATAGATTATTTTCAAGGGTGCATAAACATTAGTTTCTTGGGCCCTGTTATCTAGGAGAATACGCGGAGATATTGATTATAATCAGGTGCTTCTCACCTCATATTGTTCTTTTAATTCTTCAAAATTAAAAGAACACCTCTTTAACATTGCTTTTGACTCGTAACCACTTGTAACCACTCGCCTCCACCTACCCTCCTGTCCTCCTTCCTGTACACATTAATTGATTTGATTTGCTTACTTTATTTTTGTCTATTAGATTGTAAGCTCTTTGAGCAGGGACTGTCTTTCTTCTATGTTTGTGCAGCGCTGCGTACGCCTTGTAGCGCTATAGAAATGCTAAATAGTAGTAGTAGTAGTCTCTTGTAACCAGAGCTAATAGTGTGATGTCATAATGCCTCAGGCCACCAATAAGAGCCAACCTCATCAGTGATGTCACAATGGCTTGATTGTCCTATACTTGGCTCACTTTTATTACATAGCTCTTTGAGCAGGGACTGTCTTTCTTCTATGTTTGTGCAGTACTGTGTACGCCTTGTAGCGCTATAGAAATGCTAAATAGTAGTAGTAGTAGCATTTGCAGCTCTCGATTGTAAGCTCTTTGAGCAGGGACTGTCTTTTGTGTATGATGTACAGCGCTGTTTGCACCTTGTAGCGCTATAGAAATAATTAGTAGTAGTAGTACTATGAACTAAATCTATGTAATCCTAGGTTCTCCATCTTTTGAATATTCCTCCCTACCTTCCAGGCTTAAAGTCCCAACAAGTGAAGAAATCTTATTGCCTCCATCGCTCCCTCTTTACCTTGGTCCACATCCCCAATGTATGCTTCATGTAGGGATTAATTATCCAGCCTCCCCTCGTGCTTGACTTTTGGTATTGATAATCACTGAATGACACTAAGCCATGATACACAGAGGAAGAGATGCCCAAAGCCTAATGCCAGCGGTAAAAGGGGTTAGCGCCCAACTTAACGCTCAAAGGACTGGGGCAGGGGTATTAAGATGTGCACTAAACATAGCTGCAAATTGTATTGCAATGCATTTAAATGGATGCAAATGAGGTCAATCAGTATTCCTCCCCAATGTTCAGACAGCAGCACTGCAATGCATTGAAGCAAATGATGGCCTTTAACGCCAAAAACATACCACCAGCTCAGGGGTAGCGTTAAAGATTTTCAGGAGATTTCTCATTAATTTGCCACAAGTGGAAACAAGCCCATGCAGCTTTTTAAGCGCTGAAATGGGGAAACGAGCATGTGCGCAAATCTGAGCGAAAGTGAAAGCACACATTGGTGCCTATTGTTCTTCCCTTAAATATGAACTTTTCAACATTTTAAGTGAAAACAATTTTGAAAGCCTCGTACCTAAAAGCACAGAAGAACAGCACCGATGTGCACTTCTGTTTTTTTTCTGGGCATGTGCATAAGGGCTGTGCTTACCACAAAATCTTTTGTGTGCATGTGCCAGGCATGTTCCTCCCCCTACTTTTGGTTTACAAGTGCAAATTAAGCATGCCTATCATTTGCAGGCTGGTGCCTTCGAGCAGTTCTGAGCTATTTTTGCATTGTGGGTTTTAGTGTCCAGCTTTGAGAATTGGCCCCTAAGTCCTTTTGTCTTTGAACATAGTCTCTTGGCTAGCTTTGTGTAAGCAGTGGAATCTTTCTGCATGCTCTCTGGTTTTCAGCATCCTCGTGCTGTGGTGCTCTATTGGCACAGCACCCTCTAACTAGGACTATGATGAGGTTAGACGATAGACACCAGCAGTAGGCAGATTCACCATCTGCAGCAAAATATTTGTCTAGCAGGAATTAATTCTACCGCCTGAAAATATCATACCACATTTGTTATTTAACTACAGCAGTCCTGTTATCTCTGTGTCTGAAATAATGAACAGCGGATTAAAACATGGCTGTCAAGAAAGAAGAAAAAACTATGAGAATCATCCTTGCTAAAAGAGGCCTCAGACTGAGCTGTGCACAGATGGCCTGGGCAGGAGGGACCTCTAGCGTTCATTGTCTGGTAGAGAATCCATTCATCTCAACCCTGACTCTCAAGCAGCTGCTTTGTTACACTCTCATCCTTTGCCACCAATGGGCATCTCACAGCAGCACAGACATGAAAACTCTCAAGCTATATCGATTCAATGTCCGTTATGTTGTACAGTATATGGGGGATTAGCAAAATAAATTCTCTGATATAATCTGTTACACCAAAGACACATGAAGGGGCATAATCGAACGGAAACGTCTATCTCCATGGGCGTTTATCTCCGAGAACGGGTCCGTGAAGGGGCGGACCGAACCGTATTTTCACAAAAAATAGACGTCCATGTTTTATTCGACAATTTGTGAGCTGGAAAAATGAAAGCGCCCAGCTCAAAAACGAATAAATCCAAGGCATTTGTTCGTGGGAGGGGCCAAGATTCGTAGTGCACTGGTCCCCCTCACATGCCAGGACACCAACCGGGCACCCTAGGGGGCACTTCTACAAAAACAAAAAAAAAAAAGGTAAAAGAGCTCCCAGGTGCATAGCACCCTTCCCTTGTGTGTTGAGCCCCCCCAAATCCCCCTCAAAACCCACTGCCCACAAGTCCACACCATTACTATAGCCCTAAGGGGTGAAGGGGGCACCTACATGTGGGTACAGTGGGTTTGGGGGGCGGTTTGGAGGGCTCCCATTTACCAGCACAAGTGTAACAGGTGGGGGGGGGATGGGCCTGGGTGCACCTGCCTGAAGTCCACTGCACCCCCTAATAACTGCTCCAGTGACCTGCATACTGCTGCCAGGGAAGTGGGTATGACATTTGAGGGTGAACATAAAAAGTTGTGAAACGGCATATTTTGTGGTGGGAGGGGGTTTGTGACCACTGGGGGAGTCAGGGGAGGTCATCCCCGATTCCCTCCAGTGGTCATCTGGTCATTTAGGGCACTTATTGGGGCCTTATTCGTGGAAAAACAGGGTCCAGGAAAAGTGCCCTAAATTCTCGCTACAAACGCATATTTTTTTTCCATTATCGGCAAAAGGCGCCCACCTCTGATCGGCTGATAACCACGCCCCAGTTCCGCCTTCACCACACCTTCGACACGCCCCCATCAACTTTGTCCGCATCCGCGACGGAGTGCAGTTGAAAACGTCCAAATTCGGCTTTCGATTATACCGCTTTATTCGTTTTTGTGAGATAAACGTCTATCTCCCGATTTGGGTCACAATATAGGCATTTTTCTATTTCGATTATAAGCAGGATAGTGTCTCAGACAAATCATTTCTGTAGAAAAGTCAAGTCTGTGGCAATTGGAAACATTTTCACATAGTTTCCACAGAAAGATTGGTGGTTTTGCCAGCATTTGGCAAATAATTGCTACTTGCTTGATCTTCCAGAAGAATACACTTGGGGACATTACTTTGCTGGAGCACAAAAAAAAAAGATTCGGGATTCGAGTATCACTGGACTGGGCTGCCTTTGGTGGTTCATGATTCCGAGGTCTGAGAAGTTGCACCAGCTAGAGAAAACCTGAATTACAAAAATATAACACTTGCCATACTGGGTCCAACCAAAGGTCCATCAAGCTCAATACCCTGTTTCCACCAGGCATAATCCCAAAATGTAGTAAGGTTACATGCTACCAACCCCAGGCGTAAGTAACACCTTTCTCAAGGTCTGCCTTAATAATGGTTTATGGACTTTCCTTCCAAGAACACATCCAAACTTTTTTTAAACCCATCTACGCTAACCGTTTTTACTGCATCCTCTGGCAACAAATTCCAGAGCTTAACTATGCATGGAATGAAAAATATTTTCTCTGATTTGTTTTAAACTTACTGCTTAGGAACTCCATAGAGTGTCCTGTAGTCTCTGAAATTTTTAAAGAAGCAAACAATTGATTATCTGTTCCACAGATCTCTCCTCATGTTGCAAGCAATTCTTCCTTTAGTTCATTATGAAGTACCAGATCCTGCACACATGGTCCAGGAGCCTCTGAAAACAAGCCAGTTCCTTCTTCAGATGTGTTCTTTCAGCTTTGCTGTCACCCTTGAAGAAAAGGACCTGGGATAAGGTACATTTGCATTTCTTGACCATTTAAAGGTACATTTGCATCTCTGGGCCATAAACCGTCTCCCACTCTACACAGAAGACATTGAAATGGAGGAAACTGATTTCCACATGGCTTTTCCTTTTCCAGTCAGCACAGCTGGTCACCAGAAACTTCATTAACGCTAGAATCATATGTATGACAAATGGCTTTTAAACAAAATTATAAACTCAGTAGCATAGGAAGAGGAAAAACAAAGCCGACTCCGCTCACTCTATTTTAATACCTCTGTGTCTTTAACTCTGCAGTCTGAGCTGCTCAGGGTACTCTAGAGCTAAGAGTTTATCAGTGGATTCAGGACTTTGCCACACATGAGGGACTATCCTCGCATATTTATCCTTGGATATGACCCTGTGGATTTCCCACTAGGCAGACTCATTCTTTTAATATTTAAAGTTAACATAAAGCATAGGGAGGGGGTTGGTTAATTAAGGAGAAATGCATGCTGAGGGTAGAACTGTATTAACATAATTAAATGATCATCAAACCTCCTAATTTAAATCACATGCACATTCGCAGCAGCTTAACCCAGATTAAATCTAATTCTGGCCTGATAATTCTCACTCTGTCTGGGAGGCCCTACTGTAAAGTCAACATTTCACAACCTTGACAGAAACTATGTTCCGACTGGTTTAAAAGTTTCTTTTTAGGCTCCTGCTTTTAAAGGTCATTGATGCAGGGGTCTGATCTGGAAAATGCTCCCTACCCTACAGGGGTATCACTTTGCACCAGTGAAGGTTTGAGTAGCAGTGTGGAGGTAACTAACAGAGTAATAGAGTTAGTGTTTCTCTGAGGGGTGGAGTTTGGGGAGTCTCAGGGAGTGCTGGATGGGTGTTTAGGGAGATGGAGTGGGGTATATGTCACATGGTGGTGTGAGTTTAGGGTGTCTTTTACTAAGGCGCGCTCACGTTTTTAGCGCATACTAAAATTGTGGGCACGCTAAACGTTAGAGACACCCGTAGGAATGCATTGGCGTTTCTAACGTTTAGCATGCCCACAATTTTAGCATGTGCGAAAAACGTGAGCGCGTCTTAGTAAAAGACGTCCTTAGTTTGTTGCCTCTTCAAACAAAAAAGTTTCCAATGCCCGTACCTGCTGTGGTGCCACCAGAAGGGCCCCAAGCCACACTAACTGGGTCAGAGTCACCGGTAAAGTCGGAGGAGAGACTGGACTGGTGGAAGGGAGAGAAAAACCAGCAATTCACTAATATTGGTACAAATCTCCCTTTAACACAGATATTAAAGGAAATGCCATGTGTGATCATCTTCTGAGACCCCCTGCTGCAGATACAGTATGAATGGCAGTAAGAGTGAATGACTTTAAACTCTCGCTGGAGGTCACTGCTTCTTTCTCCCTTCTCACCCCGGTCCGATCTACATCCCAATTCTGTTCACCACTGGGTACTACTAGAAAAGAATCAGAAAGCAAATAAATAAATTACATATTACTAAAACAGACCCTCCCCCCTACCTTACTAGGATAAAGCATAGAATTTACATGGAATCAAACAGAACTCCATCAACACTTAAACCTATTCCAGGCAGTGGCATAACTACGGATGGGCACAGGCCCACCCTTATCTGGCCTCCAAAACAGTTCAGCTGCAGCCGCCTCACTCGCCTCTCACTCTTCTCCACCCCTTGATCTGGCATTTTCCCCCCCACCCGTTCTACCACAGTACCTTCCCTAGCTGCGGCAGCATTGCACACCCACTGCCTGCACTGAACCCGCAAGGCTTCCCTTTACCACATGCTGCCCTTGCTGATATCACTTCTTGTTTCCTCTTCTATGGCAGGACGCAGCAGAGAGAAGCCTGTGGGGCTGACACAAACCGTGGATGTACATTCCTGCTGCCAGCAAAAATACCAAGGTATGGAGGTTTGTTTCAGAGAGGGTGGGGGAGGAAAGGGAGATAAATGCAGGACAAAGGGGTGGTGGAATTTTAGAAGGCCCATCCATCCAAACTCTGGACCCACCCAAAATGACAGATCTGGCTACACCCCTGAATTTCCAGGAAATATTATACTACTTACATTGCCAGAATCTTAACTTTCTAACCGCATATCCACCCCACTCCCACCATTTCATTTGTGGTGGCTGGTGGGACTTGCAAAATCCTAGAAACATAGAAAAATGTAGGCAGATAGACAATATGGCCCATCCATGCCATCTATTCTCCCTATCACTCCCTTAGAGATCCTGTGTATTCGTCCCAAGCTTTGTTGAATTCAGATACTGTTTTCATCTCCACCGTTTCCACCAGGAGGCCGTTCCATAAATTCACCACCCTTTCTATTAAGAAGTATTTCCTTAGGTTACTTCTAAATCTAGCCCCTTTCACCTTCATCCTATGCCCCCTCATTCCAGAGCTTCCTTTCAATTGAAAGAGATTTGCTTCCTGTGCATTTATACTACAGAAATATTTAAATGTCTCTACCATACAGTGTCTCTCCTCTTTCTTCCAATATATACATACTGAAATCTTTAAGCCTTTCCACATAAGCTTTTTAACAAAGAACACTGACCATTTTAGTAGACACCCTCTGGACCGACTCCATCCTGTTTATATCTTTTTGAAGGTGCATCTCCAGAATTCTACACAATGTTCTGAATGAGGTCTCACCAGAATCTTATACAGGGGCATCATCACCTCCTTTTTCATACTGGCCATTCCTTTCCCTATACACCCAAGCATCCTTCTAGCTTTCGCCGTCACCTTTTCTACCTGTTTGGCCACCTTAAGATCATCACATACGATTATACCCAAGACCCACTCCTCTTTTGTGCACAAACGTTCTTCACCCCTACACTGTATTGTTCCCTTGGATTTTTGCAGCCCAAATGCATGACCCTGCATTTTTTAGCCTTAAATCTAAGCTGCCAAATTCCAGACCATTCCTTTAGCTTCACCAAGTCCTTCCTCATTTTATCCACACCATCAGGGGTGACTTCCCCATTGCAGATTTTGGTATCATCCACAAAGAGGCAAACCTTACCCGATAGCAATAATCGCTTACAAAAATGTTGTAAAGAACCAGCCAGAGGATCAAATCTTCAAAGCCGCCCACAGAGCTCACTCCTCCCCACCTGAGTTGTCGGACTTGTTTCCACCCTGCACTTTGATTTAAAAAAAAAAAAAAAGTGTTATTTTCACAGGCCTCCTAATTATTGGATAAGGTGCAGCTCCAAGGGGAGATCAGGTACCATCATGTCTGACCTTGTTTTGTACCCGGATACACTTTATTTTTTAGCCTCTATATTCAGCCGTGGCACACAAGTGAAACACTGCATCATTATTAATGTTAATTTCCCCCCTCTATTTTTAGCACATGCAGACTTTAAGAGAGCCTCAGGAGTGAAAAGTAGAGGCGTTATGTATTGTCTGCTCTGTGCTCCTGAGAAATTCACATAAACTGGACTGTATTCCACAGAGCTGGGTGAGGTGTCAGGGTAAAACAGGTGTAGAGGACACCAAGGAGTACCAATTAGCAGAATCAGTTAATGAAGTACTGTTTATTCCAGCTGAAAGGAGATCCTGTGCTAGGGAGGTGAGAGGTCCCCTAAGGCAGGAAGTCATAGATCCTGCACTGGAGAGGGAAGAGGGGAAGAGCCCAGGAATCACAGATCATGTGCAGGAGAGGAAAGAGGGGCCAAGGTTAGAAATAATTTTAAGCTGAATTCTGTTGGTATTTCAGATAATGTATTATTACAGTGGTTTAAAGATTTTCTAATAGACATTACAGGTTAAAATGAAAGAGGTGCTCTCAGAATCTTGATATCCACCATGCAGAGTCCCACAGGGTTCTCCACTGTCGCCCATTTTGTTTAATGTCTACATGACATTGATGGATTTGGGCTTTTCTTCTTTAAGTGTGAAATATTGTTCTTACGTAGATGACATGCTATTGTTAATTCCAGTTGAGAATGGATTGAGTGATATTTCCGCTATGATTGTTTATCCATGGATTTAAACTGAACGCCGACAAGACTAAATTACTTTGGTTAGATAGAAATACTGATTCTGACTAGATCCAAGATGGCCGCGCTCTGTTAAGACGCTGTGGGTCGTGTTTCTCCTGTTGTTAAAGAAATGCTGAAACGACGAGGGAGAACAGCGGTCAGAGCTTCCCCGCTACCTCCCTCCTTACCTGGTCCAATGGATCGATATCTGCAACCACAAGGAGCTGTTCATGAAGGCAGAACGCCGCCGGTAGGGAATGCCGGCGACCGGGAGATTTCGGCTTCCCCCGGGCTTTGAAACCACTCTGAGCCCCGCTGCATGCACTCCGCCTCCCCAGCCAATTGGTGCAAGTTCCTTCCTCTCTGAATCGACGGGGTCCCCCTTGGAAGGTGTTATGGGCCCAGAAGAACGTCGTGGAGAAGCTTCAATTACATCTGAGGAGGGACTGGAGGGCAGTTTGCCCATAGAACCGCCGTGGAATGAGGGGAGAGGAGCTGAGGGACAAAGTGCGAGCCATGAGCAGTCTTCTGAAAGGTTTGTACTTCCCAAAGAGTTGGTAGCCAAACCAAAAGAAGTGACTTTAGACGCCTTATGGGATTTAGTGTCTAACCTGGGACAGACCTTCTTGAAGCAGATTAATGATGTTTCACCAAAAATAAAGACTTTAGAAATTGACTTACAAAAAAAAGAGGAAGAAATCAAGGTTTTAAATGATAAAGTTGAAAAAATGGATCATAAGATCAAGAACTTTGAAACATTACAACCTACAATGATAAAAGATTTGACAACCCTCAGGCAAAAAATGGAGATTTTCGATAATTATACTAAAAACCATAACCTGAGATTTGTTAATTTTCCCAAAATATAAAATGTTGCTCCTCTTGAAATGTTAAAGCGTTACCTTCGGGAAGGTTTGAATATACCAGAACAGAATCTACCACCGTTTTCCCAAGTATATTATATCCCAGGGAAAAACCTGAATCAAGTAGTTGAAAATCCTATAGATGTTTCTCTTTTGCTTGAGACTTCTGACACTGAACTAGCAACAGCCGCCACTTTGGTGGCAACAGTTGCGCTATTGCCTGACAAAGATTGGATTTTCCGTTTGTTTTTTCGAAATAAGGATAAAACCTTTTTAAGTTTCAAAGTACTGTTATTTCCTGATGTCTCTAAGGAGACAAGACGATGGAGGAAACAATTTTTGCTCCTTAGGCCAGAAATTTTGCACTTGGGGGGCACCTTTTTTTTAAGATACCCCTGCAAGTGCATAGTAAGGCTTAGGGAGAAGAAATATGTATTTACAGAACCTGCACATGTATCGACACTTATAACCTCAGTAAAAATGGAGAAGCATTAAAGAGAGGAATAACTCCACTTAACAGAGATGGGAATCCCGTATTATTTTCCTATCTATATATTTCTCCCTTTGATTTCCTAAAATCTTGGATCTCAATTTATGGACTTGAGTGTCATTTATCCCTTGAGAATGTAATTTTATTTTCTCTTTTTCCTTTTTCCAATGTACAAGTTTATTTGATACAGACACTTTTCCACACAAGATGTTTATTGTATATATTGTTTAAATGAATAAATAATAAAAAAAAGAAATACTGATTCTGTTCCAGACTTTCTAATTATTTCCAATAGTCTTTCTTTAAAGGTGGGAAGAACTTCTAAGGTTCTTGGTGTTCTTTATTTTATTTTTATTTGTTATATTTGTACCCCGCGCTTTCCCACTCATGGCAGGCTCAATGCGGCTTACATATTATATACAGGTACTTATTTGTACCTGGGGCAATGGAGGGTTAAGTGACTTGCCCAGAGTCACAAGGAGCTGCCTGTGCCTGAAGTGGGAATCGAACTCAGTTCCTCAGTCTAAAGTCCACCACCCTAACCACTAGGCCACTCCTCCACTCTCTCTTTTGATTCCACTCTCTCTTTTGATCCTCAGGTAAATCATATCACACAAGTTGTGTTTTTTAAATTTCAACAGTTACACGGAATTTGTCATTTTTTCATGTTTAGCATTTTACTGTTCTGGTGCAAGCTATCATTTTAACTCATTTTGATTACTGTAACAAATGGCAGATGATGTTTAATGCAAGTGCAAAGTGATGCATGTGGGAGAGGAACCCAAACTATAGCTATGTGATGCAAGCAGTGGTGTAGCTACTTGGGGCCATGAGGGCCTAGGCCCTCCAAATTTGCTCTGGGCCCCTGGTTTGGCTGGCGAGGGTCCCCAACCCCCACCAGCTTCGTCCAGCACTGGTCTCTGGCGCCGAATTGCCTGCCCTCTTCCCCTCACGGGCCAGCGTGCTCCTTTTAGTGAAACTGATCATGTGCGCATGCTCAATTTCATTAAGACCAGAATGCCAGATGGAGGCTTCAGCTGGCAGGGGTTGGGGACCCTCGCCAGCCAAGGTATTTGTGGCAGCGGTGCTTCAGCTGGTGCAGGTTGGCGATCCCCACCAGCCAAAATATGTTATATAACGGTGGCAGTGGGTGGGGAGCAGCAGGGCAGCTGGGGGGAGGGGGGGTGGCAGACCAAAATGTGCCCCCCCCCACTTTGGGCTCTGGACTCCTCCCACCGTGAGGTCTGGCTCCGCCTCTGGATACAAGGTTCCACATTAGGAGTCAACAACCAGGAAAGGGATCAAGGTGTCATCGTTGATGATACTTTGAAACCCTCTGCTCATTGTGCTACGGTGGCTAAGAAAGCAAATAGAATGTTAGGTGGTATTAGGAAAGGAATGGAAAACAAAAATGAGGATGTTATAATGACTTTGTATCACTCCATGGTGCGGCCGCACTGCAAATACTGTATGTAATTCTGGTCACCGTATCTCAAAAAAGATATAGTTGCATTAGAAAAGGTACAGAGAAGGGCGACAAAATGATGACGGGGATGGGACAACTTCCCTATGAGGAAAGGCTAAAGTGGCTTGGGCTCTTCAGCTTGGAGAAGAGATGACTGACGGGAGATATGATAAAGGTTTATAAAACACTGAGTGGAGTGGAACAGGTAGATGTGAATCGCTTATTTACTGTTTAAAAAACACTAGGATTATGGGGTACTCAATGAAGCTTCTAAATAGTAAATTTAAAACAAATCAGAGAAAATAATTCTTCACTCAACATGGTAAAAGCAGTTAGCTTAGCAGGGTTTAAAAAAGGTTTGGATAATTTCTTAAAAGTCCATAGGCCATTATTAAGATGGACTTGGGGAAATCTACTGCTTATTTCTAGGATAAGCACCATAAAAACTGTTTTACTGTTCTGGGATCTTGCCAGGTACTTGTGACCTGGATTGGCCACTGTTAGAGGATACTGTGCTTGATGGGCCTTCGGTCTGTCCCAGTATGGCAGCGCTTATATTCTTAACTTTGTTCAAAGTTACAAATTTTGCAAAATACAGCAGCCAAACTTATATTGAGACTCAAAAGATCAGATAGTGTTTCTTCTGCTCTTATTTCTCTTCATTGGCTGCCATTTGATGCCCGTGGCTTGTTTAAATTGGCTTGTATAATATTCAAAATGTTTGATGGCTTTGTTCTGGCTTATATTTTTAATTTCCTACAGCTAACAGTATTAACAGAACTAGAGATCCATTTTGTTTGTTCTTGCCTTCTTTTTCAGGAGTTAGGTATAAACGGAATTTTGAGGATTCTTTCATTTATCAAGTTCCTCATTTTTGGTTATCCCTTTCATCTGTTTTGCGTTCTCTGGATTCTTATTATTCTTTTTGTAAAAACTTGAAAACATATCTGTTCAAGAAATTCTTAGGCTAATTTTGTTGTATTATTTCTCTTAATTGTTACTTGCTTTGAACCACTTTTGTGGGAGTTAGTGCGATAACAAGAGCTATATTACATTACAAATCAAGGGACTGATCCATATTTCTATAAACAAATTAAGTTTAAGAATATGTAGTTTAAAAATTGGAAATGAACTAGCCAACCAGTAATTATTTTGTCCACCAGAGGGTGCTATGTACATACAGTTTACTAAATACTGGATTTAAATAAATGGCAGAGATTAGATATAAAGGTTTTAGAAATATTTGAAATGAACATGAAGTTGGATAGTTTATTATTCATGACCTTTTTGAAGATTTTTAGCATCTGAAAGTTGAATAGTTGCATATAACAATAGAAATATTTATCTACCAGATGGCACTGAGTATCTTTGTATAGCGAATGCTACATACCTGTAGAAGGTATTCTCCGAGGACAGCAGGCTGATTGTTCTCACTGATGGGTGACGTCCACGGCAGCCCCTCCAATCGGAAACTTCACTAGCAAAGTCCTTTGCTAGCCCTCGCGCGCCCGCGCGCACCGCGCATGCGCGGCCGTCTTCCCGCCCGAAACCGGCTCGAGCCGGCCAGTCCAGTATGTAGCAAGACAATACACTTCAAGGGAAGACACAACTCCAAAGGGGAGGCGGGCGGGTTTGTGAGAACAATCAGCCTGCTGTCCTCGGAGAATACCTTCTACAGGTATGTAGCATTCGCTTTCTCCGAGGACAAGCAGGCTGCTTGTTCTCACTGATGGGGTATCCCTAGCCCCCAGGCTCACTCAAAACAACAACATTGGTCAATTGGGCCTCGCAACGGCGAGGACATAACTGAGATTGACCTAAAAAATTTACCAACTAACTGAGAGTGTAGCCTGGAACAGAACAAACAGGGCCCTCGGGGGGTGGAGTTGGATCCTAAAGCCCAAACAGGTTCTGAAGAACTGACTGCCCGAACCGACTGTCACGTCGGGTATCCTGCTGCAGGCAGTAATGAGATGTGAATGTGTGGACAGATGACCACGTCGCAGCTTTGCAAATTTCCTCCATGGTGGCTGACTTCAAGTGGGCTACCGACGCAGCCATGGCTCTAACATTATGAGCCGTGACATGACCCTCAAGAGCCAGCCCAGCCTGGGCGTAAGTGAAGGAAATGCAATCTGCTAGCCAATTGGATATGGTGCGTTTCCCTACAGCCACTCCCCTCTTGTTGGGATCAAAAGAAACAAACAATTGGGTGGACTGTCTGTGGGGCTGTGTCCGCTCCAGATAGAAGGCCAATGCTCTCTTGCAGTCCAATGTGTGCAGCTGACGTTCAGCAGGGCAGGAATGAGGACGGGGAAAGAATGTTGGCAAGACAATTGACTGGTTCAGATGGAACTCCGACACAACCTTTGGCAGAAACTTAGGGTGAGTGCGGAGGACTACTCTGTTGTGATGAAATTTGGTGTAAGGGGCCTGGGCTACCAGGGCCTGAAGCTCACTGACTCTACGAGCCGAGGTAACTGCCACCAAGAAAACGACCTTCCAGGTCAAGTACTTCGGATGGCAGGAATTCAGTGGCTCGAAAGGAGGTTTCATCAGCTGGGTGAGAACGACATTGAGATCCCATGACACTGTAGGAGGCTTGACAGGGGGCTTTGACAAAAGCAAACCTCTCATGAAGCGAACAACTAAAGGCTGTCCTGAGATCGGCTTACCTTCCACTTGGTAATGGTATGCACTGATCGCACTAAGGTGAACCCTTACGGAGTTGGTCTTCAGACCAGACTCAGACAAGTGCAGAAGGTATTCAAGCAGGGTCTGTGTAGGACAAGAGCGAGGATCTAGGGCCTTGCTGTCACACCAGACGGCAAACCTCCTCCAATGAAAGAAGTAACTTCTCTTAGTGGAGTCTTTCCTGGAAGCAAGCAAGATGCGGGAGACACCCTCTGGCAGACCCAAAGAGGCAAAGTCTACGCCCTCAACATCCAGGCCGTGAGAGCCAGGGACTGGAGGTTGGGATGCAGAAGAGCCCCTTCGTCCTGCGTGATGAGGGTCGGAAAACACTCCAATCTCCACGGTTCTTCGGAGGATAACTCCAGAAGAAGAGGGAACCAGATCTGACGCGGCCAAAAGGGAGCAATCAGAATCATGGTGCCTCGGTCTTGCTTGAGTTTCAACAAAGTCTTCCCCACCAGAGGAATGGGAGGATAAGCATACAACAGGCCCTCCCCCCAGTCCAGGAGGAAGGCATCCGATGCCAGTCTGCCGTGGGCCTGAAGCCTGGAACAGAACTGAGGGACCTTGTGGTTCACTTGAGATGCGAAGAGATCCACCAGGGGGGTGCCCCACGCCTGGAAGATCTGCCGCATCACACGGGAATTGAGCGACCACTCGTGAGGTTGCATAATCCTGCTCAACCTGTCGGCCAGACTGTTGTTTACGCCTGCCAGATATGTGGCTTGGAGCACCATGCCTTGACGGCGAGCCCAGAGCCACATGCTGACGGCTTCCTGACACAGGGGGCGAGATCCGGTGCCCCCCTGCTTGTTGACATAGTACATGGCAACCTGATTGTCTGTCTGAATTTGGATAATTTGGTGGGACAGCCGATCTCTGAAAGCCTTCAGAGCGTTCCAGATCGCTCGCAACTCCAGAAGATTGATCTGTAGATCGCTTTCTTGGAGGGACCACCTTCCTTGGGTGTGAAGCCCATCGACATGAGCTCCCCATCCCAGGAGGGACGCATCCGTGGTCAGCACTTTTTGTGGCTGAGGAATTTGGAAGGGACGTCCCAGAGTCAAATTGGAGCAAATCGTCCACCAATACAGGGATTCGAGAAAACTCGTGGACAGGTGGATCACGTCCTCTAGACCCCCAGCGGCCTGATACCACTGGGAGGCTAGGGTCCATTGAGCAGATCTCATGTGAAGGCGGGCCATGGGAGTCACATGAACTGTGGAGGCCATGTGGCCCAGCAATCTCAACATCTGCCGAGCTGTGATCTGCTGGGACGCTCGCACCCGCGAGACGAGGGACAACAAGTTGTTGGCCCTCGCCTCTGGGAGATAGGCGCGAGCCGTCCGAGAATCCAGCAGGGCTCCGATGAATTCGAGTTTCTGCACTGGGAGAAGATGGGACTTTGGGTAATTTATCACAAACCCCAGTAGCTCCAGGAGGCGAATAGTCATCTGCATGGACTGCAGGGCTCCTGCCTCGGATGTGTTCTTCACCAGCCAATCGTCGAGATATGGGAACACGTGCACCCCCAGCCTGCGAAGCGCCGCTGCTACCACAGCTAGGCACTTTGTGAACACCCTGGGCGCAGAGGCGAGCCCAAAGGGTAGCACACAGTACTGGAAGTGGCGTGTGCCCAGCTGAAATCGCAGATACTGTCTGTGAGCTGGCAGTATCGGGATGTGTGTGTAGGCATCCTTCAAGTCCAGAGAGCATAGCCAATCGTTTTGCTGAATCATGGGGAGAAGGGTGCCCAGGGAAAGCATCCTGAACTTTTCTTTTACGAGATATTGTTCAGGGCCCTTAGGTCTAGGATGGGACGCATCCCCCCTGTTTCTTTTCCACAAGGAAGTACCTGGAATAGAATCCCAGCCCTTCTTGCCCGGATGGCACGGGCTCGACCGCATTGGCGCTGAGAAGGGCGGAGAGTTCCTCTGCAAGTACCTTCTTGTGCTGGAAGCTGTAAGATTGAGCTCCCGGTGGACAATTTGGAGGTTTTGAGGCCAAATTGAGGGTGTATCCCTGCCGGACTATTTGCAGAACCACTGATCGGAGGTTATGAGAGGCCACCTTTGGTGAAAAGCTTTCAACCTCCCCCCGACTGGCAGGTCGCCCGGCACGGACACTTGGATGTCGGCTATGCTCTGCTGGAGCCAGTCAAAAGCTCGCCCCTTGCTTTTGCTGGGGAGCCGCGGGGCCTTGCTGAGGCGCACGCTGCTGACGAGAGCGAGCGCGCTGGGGCTTAGCCTGGGCCACAGGCTGTCGGGAAGGAGGATTGTACCTACGCTTGCCAGAAGTATAGGGAACAGTCTTCCTTCCCCCGAAAAAATCGTCTACCTGTAGAGGTAGAAGCTGAAGGCTGCCGGCGGGCGAACTTGTCGAATGCGGTGTCCCGCTGGTGGAGAGACTCTACCACCTGTTCGACTTTTTCGCCAAAAATGTTGTCCGCACGGCAAGGCGAGTCCGCAATCCGCTGCTGGAGTCTATTCTCCATGTCGGCGGCACGCAGCCATGAGAGCCTGCGCATCACCACACCTTGAGCAGCGGCCCTGGACGCAACATCAAAAGTGTCATAAACTCCTCTGGCCAGGAATTTTCTGCACGCCTTCAGCTGCCTGACCACCTCCTGAAAAGGCTTGGCTTGCTCAGGGGGAAGAGCATCAACCAAGCCCGCCAACTGCCGCACATTGTTCCGCATGTGGATGCTCGTGTAGAGCTGGTAAGACTGGATCTTGGACACGAGCATAGAGGAATGGTAGGCCTTCCTCCCAAAGGAGTCTAAGGTTCTAGCGTCTTTGCCCGGGGGCGCCGAAGCATGTTCCCTAGAACTCTTAGCCTTCTTTAGGGCCAGATCCACAACTCCAGAATCATGAGGCAACTGCGTGCGCATCAGCTCTGGGTCCCCATGGATCCGGTACTGGGACTCAATCTTCTTGGGGATGTGGGGATTACTTAATGGCTTGGTCCAGTTCGCAAGCAATGTCTTTTCAGGACATGGTGCAAGGGAACAGTGGACGCTTCCTTAGGTGGAGAAGGATAGTCCAGGAGCTCAAACATTTCAGCCCTGGGCTCGTCCTCCACAACCACCGGGAAGGGGATGGCCGTAGACATCTCCCGGACAAAGGAGGCAAAAGACAGACTCTCGGGAGGAGAAAGCTGTCTCTCAGGAGAGGGAGTGGGATCAGATGGAAGACCCTCAGACTCCTCGTCAGAGAAATATCTGGGATCTTCCTCTTCCTCCCACGAGGCCTCACCCTCGGTGTCAGACACAAGTTCACGGACCTGTGTCTGCAACCTCGCCCTGCTCGACTCTGTGGAGCCACGTCCACGATGGGGGGCGTCGAGAGGTAGACTCCCTGGCCCGCATCGGCGAAGCTCCCTCCGCCGACGTAGTCGGGGAGCCTTCCTGGGAGGTGGCCGCGGTCGGCACCGCACGCGGTACCGACGTCGGGGACCTCAACCTGGGCGATGGGCCAGCCGGCGCCACGCTCGACGGTACCGGAGGCGCAAGCACCGCCGGTACCGGAGGGGTAGGGCGCAACAGCTCTCCCAGAATCTCTGGGAGAACGGCCCGGAGGCTCTCGTTTAGAGTGGCTGCGGAGAAAGGCTGAGAGGTCGATGCAGGCGTCGACGTCAGAACCTGTTCCGGGCGTGGAGGCTGTTCCGGGCTGTCCAGAGCGGAGCGCATCGACACCTCCTGAACAGAGGGTGAGCGGTCCTCTCGGTGCCGATGCCTGCTGGGTGCCGAATCCCTCGGCGACCCAGAGCTCTCGGTGCCGACACGGGGAGGAGACCGGTGTCGATGCTTCTTCGATTTCTTCCGAAGCATGTCACCGGAGCTCCCCGGCACCGACGAGGAGGACGTCGAATCCACCCGTCGCTTCCTCGGGGCCGAGACTGAAGAAGGTCGATCTCGGGGGGGCTGTACCGCAGGAGCCCTCGGGGCAGGAGGAGACCCACCCGAGGGCTCACCGCCACCAGCAGGGGAATGGACAGCCCTCACCTGCACTCCACCCGATGCACCACCGTCCGACGACATCAGCAGACGAGGTCCTGGTACCACCGACGTCGATGCAGCTATCCGATGTCTCGGCGCCGATGCAGAGGCCCGATGCCTCGATGCACTCGATGCAGGGGCGGCCGAGGAAGATGGTCTGGACGCTGACGACGTCGATGCACTCGAAGATCCCGGTGCCGATGCCGACGAAGAGCCCGAGAACAACACGTTCCACTGGGCTAGTCTCGCTACCTGAGTCCGCCTTTGAAGCAGGGAACACAGACTACAGTTCTGAGGGCGGTGCTCGGCCCCCAGACACTGAAGACACGACGAGTGTCGATCAGTGAGCGAGATAACCCGGGCGCACTGGGTGCACTTCTTGAAGCCGCTGGAAGGCTTCGATGTCATGGGCGGAAAAATCACGCCGGCGAAATCAAAAGCCGAAATGGCGAAATTCGGAGCACCAAAATTTAGAGGGAGAAAAAATCTCGACCGAGGCCGAAAAGAGGCCTACCCCGACGACGAAAGAAAACTTACCGGGGCAAAAAACTAGAAGTACGGGGAGGATTTACACGAAACCCGGCGAGGGGTTTCCGGAGCACTTCCCGACTAGGACAAAGCTTTCCCGAAGGAAAAAACACGTTCAAAACAAATTGGACGCGCGAGGTCGACTTTCCGGGGCTCGACACGGCGAAAACACGACCGTACCGAGTGCGGACAAAAGAAGACTGGCCGGCTCGAGCCGGTTTCGGGCGGGAAGACGGCCGCGCATGCGCGGTGCGCGCGGGCGCGCGAGGGCTAGCAAAGGACTTTGCTAGTGAAGTTTCCGATTGGAGGGGCTGCCGTGGACGTCACCCATCAGTGAGAACAAGCAGCCTGCTTGTCCTCGGAGAAATATATATATATATATATATATATATATATATATACCAAGCAAATAATGAGAATATGATTCACTGGAGGTTAACACTGTTTTCTTTATATGTCATGGGAAAATAAGGTTTAATAAGTATTGTTTTAAATTAAGTGAATCATTTTATAAAAATAAATATTAAGATTTTACTATGTGGTAGTATATAAGGCTTGTAACTATTGCAGACAATTTAATAAAGTTAGATATTGATTTAGAGAATTTAAAGCACATGCATTTCTATTTTATTACTACAGTGCCATTCTTGAACCAGTTGCGATTTGCAAAAGTATACTAAGCACTTGTTAATTTTTATCTTGCTTTAAGAACTGTGGAATTAGGGAGTTATTAATTTTGCTCTGATGTTATTTGCAGATTTGTGTGCCTGTTCAGAACACCCGACGACCTTGAAGAAACCATTTTTATGGCGAAATGGGTCCCTTAGATTGGGGTGTTGCAGCAGATTATAAAGATTTTCAAAATATTAATACAAGGTGCTTTAAGTTCTTCACCTGAAAAGGGTCCTATCCCCATTATCCTTTTCGTTGCCCTTCTCTGTACCTTTTCTAATTCCATTATTTTATTTAGATTTTGCTCACACCTTTTTCAGTAGTAGCTCAAGGTGAATTACATTCAGGTACTCTGGATATTTCTCTGTCCCAGGAGGGCTCACGATCTAAGTTTGTACCTGAGGCAATAGAGGGTTAAGCGACTTACCCAAGATCACAAGGAGCAGCAGTGGGATTTGAACCGGCCACCTCTGGATTGCAAGACCGGTGCTCTAACCACTAGGCCACTCCTCCACTCCACTATATCTTTTTTGAGATGCGGCAACCAGAATTGAACACAATATTCGAGGTGTGGTCACACCATGGAGCGATACAAAGGCATTATAACGTCCTCATTTTTGTTTTCCATTCCTTTCCTAATACCTAGCATTCTATTTGCTTTCTTAGCCCCAGCAGCACACTGAGCAGAAGGTTATTTGCAATGCTCTCTGCTAGGGATACCTTTTTCTTTTCTAGGAGTCATCCAACTGGTTGTAGTTATCAAAAGCAGATCTGTATTGCAAAAGTTGCACTAGCTCCCAATTTTGTGGAGGGTTAAATTTAAATCCCTGCATAGCCCCTCCTGAAAAGTGTTATGTGCCATCTCAGTGCCGGAGGAACTCATTGCTGGAGAAGGTAGTGACAAGCAGCTGGCCTTGCTGAGTTTAAAGGGGGTCTGGATAGATTCTTGAAGAAAAGTCCATTGATCGTTATTAAATTTGGGGTTTTTGCCAGGTTCTTGGGGCCTGGATTGGCCGCTGTCGGAGACGGAGTGCTGGGCTTGATGGACCTTGGGTCTTTTCCCAGCATGGCGGTGCTTATGTGCTTATATCTATAGAAAACGGAAGGCAGAAAAAGACCATATGGCCTGTCCAGTCTGGTCATCCATGCCATCTACTCTCCCTTTCACTTCCTTAGAGATCCTATGGACTTGTCCCAAACTTTCTTGAATTCGCAGCTTTTGTTTGCACCACTTCAACCAGGAGGTTGTTCCATGAATTCACCACCCTTTCCGTGAAGAACTATTTCCTCAGATTAATTCTGAGTCTATCCTTTTCAACTTCATCCTATAGCCCCTCATTCCAGAGATTTATTTCAATTGAGACTCGCCTCCTATGCATTTATGCCATGTAAGCATTTAAACATCTCATTCATATCTCCCCCCCTCTCATCTTTCTTCCAAAGAATGCATATTGAAATCTTTAAGTCTGTCCCCATACACTTTATGACGAAGACCACTGACGATTTTAGTAGCCGCCCTCTGGACCAACTCCATCCTGTTTCTATCTTTTAGAAGGTTTGATCTCCAGAATTGTACACAATATTCTAAATGAGGTCTCACCAAAGTTTTATACAGTAGCAACATCACCACCCTTTTTTTCTACTGGCCATTCCTCTCCCTATGCACCCAAGCATCCTTCTAGCATTTGCCATCACCTTTTCTACCTGTTTGGCCACCTTAAAATTACCTATTATTTATTTGGATTTTGCCGACACCTTTTTCAGTAGTAGCTCAAGGTGAGTTACATTCAGGTGCACTCTGTATTTGTATTACTGTATTAGTAGTACTTCCCCATCACAGCTATATTTTAAATGCCTTCTATTAAATCCTTATCCATTTCTTCTGTCTGTGAAGGAGGCCTAAGTTTCTAAAGATTTTCTCTCTCACAATTTGTGTCTGATATATGTTTTCTAACTGGCACAATGAAAGCATATTTCACGTTAGGTTTTTGCTTGTTGAATTAGTTAATTTCTTTTTGAATAATGAATTTACATTATGTTGATATGTGCTGTCTTACCTTGATGGCTATTATTGTTTTTATATTATGCATTTGTTTCTTTGTGGTGTTTTAATACATATAATCAGCACAGGATAGAGTTGTTTCTGGATTGCAGAGCACTGTAGAAGCACCCATGAAAGTGGGGGCAGTGTCAGAGGACTATCGGATGAAAGTGTGATGGATAAATTTGTATGGTTAAACTGATTGGGGTAGATATTGATCTGGCAGTAGGGGGGTGGGGTTAGCCACTCTTGCTGTTATCCCTGGATATTCAATGCTGGCCAGATCCAGACACCGACATTTAATATCTGGGTTTATTCAGCTGGGTATCCCTTATCCAGTTAAGTCTAATGTTAAGCACTTAAAATGTCCAAGTGACACCGCATAAACAAAGGACCGTGTTTTATGTTATCTGACTTGTATAGTTGATTTAGGTGGCTAAGTGCCAACTCTGCCCCGGACTACTCACTAAAAAGTCAGCTCTCAGTTTCGTGGTCAGTGGCGATTTCAGCAGCATTAACCAGTTAAATGCCACTGCATATCAGCAGATAGGCCCGTGCATGCGATTTAACCGGCAGGGAGTCTCTCCTGGCTGATTAAATCGCTTTGAATTTTGACTAGATTGTTTTGTTAACTGCTTTGAATGACTATTGCCCGAATTAGCAGTAGGCGAGATTTTATTAATTTTAAAAAATTAAAAAAAGAGACTACCTGAGAATAAACATTTATCCCCTCATTCTGTCACACTTACACAAATGAAATGTATACTTACTTGCATCAGCATAAGCAGAGCACGCGACACTATTCAATAATTTAAGTGTGCAAATTGCTTAGCGTGTAAATGCAAGGGGGAGCTAAACAGGGAGGGGCATGTGGGGTGTAACCTTTATACAATACCATATATTACACACATACATGTTGCATTTAGGTGCAGACCTGGCATTAAGTGGGCGCGTCTAAATGTAGACGCACCAATATCAACTTATGCTAGTATTCTAGAACAGAAATTACACGTCGGTGCCGGTATAAAACAGGCTCAGAGCCTGCGTAAAGTGGTTTCCAGTTCTAGGTCTGGTTCTTTAGCACTTAAGGGCCCTTTTTACTAAGCGGCGGTAAGTCCAACGCGAGCTTACCGCTCGCTATACAGGAAGTACCACCGAGCTACCACAGAAGCCCAGCGGTACTTCCCACCCCTAGTGCGCCATCATTTCCGGCGCTACAAAAATTTTTTGTAGCACCGGAGTGTACCCAGCAGTAATCGGGAAGTGCTGCGCGCTGCCCAGTTACCACAGGGTTAATGCGGGAGCCAAGGCCGCCCCCACCCCCCCCGAAATGGCCACACAGCAAGTGCTTTAATTGCCACCTGGCTATTTCCTGTAGGAAAGCGAGACTTCCCTTTTACCCACTGCAGTAAAAGGGGGCCTTGGCACTCGTATAAAACACACGCTGATGCCAGCGCTGTTCCCCTTTTGTCGCACCTTGGTAAAAGGGGACCTAAGTGACTGAGTCTAAAGCAGAACTGAAGGCAACAGTGAGTAGACATGCAGAAGGAATCCAGGGAACGTGACGTTTGAAAGAGCAGGCTGGGCGTCTCACTAAACGTTTGAATAGTGAGAACTTCCTTTCTTACACAAAAAGAAAAGTGCACATTTCTAGCAAGAAGTTTATTAAGTGTAACTTTGGTTCCAAGTACTCCATCCTTATTTAATACCTTTAGTTAAAAACAATTATATAAGACCAAATACAAAAAGTATTAAATTACAAAAACAACTCCATTAAGGCTCCCTTTGTATTAACATAGTCAAACTTGAAGACTATAAAGTCAAAATCCTCTAACAGCTACAAAGAAAAAAAAAACAAGTTTCTATCATTCTATCAATGTGAGGATTTACAGAACAAACATTTAGTGGACAAAACATGTCACATGACATGAGATCTTTTGCACATAAACAGATTGAAAATACTCCAACATCCAAATTATCAAAGATACAACTAGACTTTGCCCGCCATTTTCAAAATTATAATCACTTTCAGTTTCCAGACAAAATCCGCCAGAATTCAAACATCACTGAAAATGACGTGTTTCATGATCAATGCATGTTTGTGTCTACACATGACAGAACTAGAAACAGGAACAGCTTACCTTTAGGAATATGATACCAGCCTCACCTGACAGGACAAACCATCGCTGCTGTATTTTACAACTAGGACTGCCAGACAAAGTTAGGAAGAAATGGAGAGAAAGGAAATCCGCAGGTGATGAGTTGAGGCAGTGTGGAAAAGTATAAATAAAAACTGGCTGGTTATGGCAGCGAGGCACACAGTAAGAATCCCCAGCAGAGGTCGACAGAGAATCCTCATGTGAATGAATTAACTCTAGGCTGCTTTTAGAACAAGTTCCTTCCTTGCCACTCTGAGCAAGGAGAGAGAGAGAGAGAATGAGGGCTACCTCAGCAGCTCACAGAGTCTGTGTGTAAAAATTACAACCAATGCTCTTTGTAGAAGGACTGATCTCCAGCAATAATGCAGAGCACTAGAGATGAGCTGGTGCCTTCACACTTTCACCTGCTCCACGTGGGACTCACCTTCTCTCACTAGTCCAGTTTATGCAGGGACAAGGCTCATTGATAAAACAAAAACTAACTTGAGAGTGTAATGAGGAAATAGCAAAGAGATGGGGTCTGACAGCCCCCACCCTCCCCCTCAATCCCCAGAGCTGGTAAAACCAGAACTCTTCCACCACCACTCAAACTTTGACAACTAAGCTGTCTTGATTAGTAAAACTGCACCCAATCCCCTACTAAATCATTGGATTGAATTTATAAAGCAAAGAAAACAAACATTCCTATCAGAAACATCTCACAGGCTGTTCACAGAGAACAAAGGCCAGTCCTTGAGCACCAGGTCTGAACTATCCAGCATGGTTTACACACGAGGTGGATTTTTGCTCCATCGTTCAGTGGAATAAATCAGTTTATCCAATAGGTTTGCAGAGTCTTGTGACCAAGCTTAGTTATATTCCAGTTGGGAGGGGAATTTGTTATAAATGGCTTTATGGCACTGGAAAAAAAATCCGAGATGTATTTGCTAATCACATGTAATATTTACATCTTAAAGATGATGATCTGCACATTGTCAACAGCATAACCTAAGAAACTAAATATTCAAGTCTGCAGGGTTTTCTACACACAGATAAAACACAGATCCATCAGCTTCTCCAGCCAGAAAGTTACTCATCACCACTGGAAACTAGACCAGGCATCTCCAGGTAAAACCAGCCGGTGTAACCAAAACATGCAACCGTGACTCTTTCCCCCCACACCAAATCCAGCCCTTTCCCTTACATCTTTCAGGCTGCCTTCTTGCCATCTTAAAATGATGGGTTTCTTCACCACGACAATCATTTCAGAACGGCCCAGACCTTCAAAGTAATTCTGGCGGTTTGCAGCTTCTGGATTGCAGGTCTGGTGAACCTTGGTGCAAATTTAAACATTTAACAAATCGTTTGTTGTTAACACACATTTAGCTTTTACAAATTATAACCATAAGGCCCCTTTCAGTGGTTTCACTTTATCTACCCCCCCCCCCCCCCAACCTTTCTATTTCAGTTCAATTATGCTACATTAAGGTGGACCAGCTCTGCTCTTTAGTTTTCCTATGGGGTGAATCAAGTGTACAAATTATTAAAGGCTCCTAAAAATCTTATCAATGACCCAGCTATTGAGATGTACAGGGCATAGGCAGCAGGATCAAAGGGTAGAGCTGTCTGAGGGCACCTGAGCCACCTCCACCTCCCGCTATTAGGGCCCCTTTGTCTCACTGAACTCAGACAGAGATATGTGCTGCATGTTGCAAGCACATCTCACAGCTGCAATCCATGAATGGTGCTTCCTACTGAGGGCTTTTAAGCCCAGGGCTAACAAAGAAAAGATACACACCATGAAGGCAAATCAGCTAATGACCTTACAAAAAAGTATCATCCTATTCTCTGCATAGGTAAAATAACTTTTTGCACCCCACCCTCCCCCTAGTCCCCATAGCTGCATCCTAATGTCTCCCTGAGGCGACAGGTTTGTCTCTCTGACTGGAGTTCCCAGTGATTAGGGCCCATAGTACAAAAAAACCAGCTGCTGCCATTTTACTTTCCAGCAGCAGCATTTAGGAACAGCTGACAGACTTTTGCTCTGTGTAGGGGGGCAATACAGGCAAAGCCCACACATTCACCTAAGTTTATAACCAAACTCAGCATTCTCAAACAGAAGAAGCTGTCAGGGGTCAAAGCTACCCAAGGTCAACTGTCTGTTTCACCTTTCGTCCTGCCATCGAGAAATTATTCTAACAGGCTTAAGCACTCGGCACAGTTCACTTCAAAACTTCCTGCTTTGTTCCCAGGATTTAGGTACAATAAAGAACCCGAGGTGAAGAATGTTAATACACAGTGAACCTCCTTAAAACGTTATCAACATAAAATTATTTTTTAAAAGATTGGCTTGGACACCACACCAGACTTGGACTGGAAGAAGCCAAGCTGTCCGGTGCCTAAGACCTCTCTCCAGTGGCCCAGGTTTTCAGTCCCTGAATAAGTTTTCGAAAGGTCTGTGTGCTGGATGGAAACGGTGTTGCTTCACGCACCAGCCCACCCTTAAGTGCCTCTCCTGATGAGGTGGTTCTCACAGGCTGCAGCCATTGGTCCCACACAGCTTCCAAGAACACATTCCAGCTGCAAAATGTCATCAAACCTCCCCCTCCCCTCCCTCCCTCCTCTGGTAAATCATGAAATCCTGAAGTCTCTGTAAGGTTCGACACCTATGAATCCTCAGCATCGGGTGCCTCTTGGTTTGTTCGTCGCAGGTTGCCTTTGACCTTAACAAATTCAGGGGCATTTTCCCGCTCCTCCTCACTCTTTTGCTTGTCGAGATCGAGCTAGAAGAATAATTAAAATACAGCGATTATCCAAAGAAATGAACATATTAATGTAACAAGGTAGATATCAGCAGGAGGACCGTTTGGCCCACCCAGTCTGCTTGGTTGTCCATTCTACACTGCTCTCACGAAGGATCTCTCCCAGCTGGCTGTTGTGCAAGTTTGACTGCCTGCAGGTTATAGTTCTTTCTCCATAACTGAAGAAACGTACCTTATCTCTGAAATGACTCAATTTTAAAATATATATATTCATTCAAAGTTGTAAACAATCATAATAAATACAATCAAAAATACACTTTTTCTCTGAGGCCTTCGGCCAAACAGCTTCATACCATTTCTCACCTTAGCTTTTACGCTTTCTATGCCTTCTCTGGGGGTTTTTTTTTTCCCTTTTGTATCTATTTTGGGTGTGGGATAGATAGCTTATTAACATTTTCCAAACATATAAAATCTTTAATTAAGAAATCTTTTCATATATTAAGAAAACTTAGAACAGTTCGAAATTACTTCGATTCTGACAAGTTTACATTATTGGTTCAGGCTCTAACCCTATCTAGATTCGATTATTGTAATAGTTTCTCAAAGACACTTGGAAAAAGATTTCAACTTATCCAAAATACGGCGGCATGGCTGATTTTCTTTCAGCCACTCCATTGCCTGCGAGACTGTTCTGGCTCCCGGTTGAGGCCAGGGCTAAGCTTAGTCACGTTTAAGATTATTTACAGTGTTGCACCATTTTATCTACACGAGCTTGTGCAGCTCTTACAGGATAATCCTATTAATAATAGGAAAACCCGTGATTGCATGTTGCTAAATTTTCCAGCAGTCCGATCAATAAGATCTAAGAAACTGTTCAATTCTTCTCTTCACTACCAAACTGCTTCATTATGGAATTCTCTACCTTTACAGATGTGTATGCTTAGGAATTATCAAATATTTCATACAGTTCTTAAAACGTTTCTGTTTTATGAATATTTGGGATAATGATTTGTACTTATAATTTTGATCGTGTTGGTTTATCTGTGATAGCATGCACCTTCCTGAGGTTATCTCTCAGTGCTTTTGATTTGTGATCCACAATGAACTAAATATTGGTATTTGCAGACAATAAGCCCTGCATAACATAGCATTTTAACATTGATGATTGTTAACTGTGTAGATGCCAATATTGGCAAACTTGTGGTATAGCAAGCTGTGTGTATAAATAAATAAACAATACACAACGCCTACAAATGACCCAGAGCCCTTGTTGCTGGCTCATATGGGATGACCTTATCTCTTCTTCCTGGAAGCTTGATGCAGCCACACCACCAGAGCTTTGTTTTGGCTCTGAATTGCTCCATGTCATGGAGCATAAAGGTTTTCATAATTAGTCCGGCTCCCGGAGCCCCCCACCCAATTTCTTTCCCCTTCTGTTCCTTCGCCTGCTCTTACCACTTCCCTCTGTACGCGTCCCAAGACAACATACTGTAAATCCTGTCCTGCTAGAATACTATTTCCACCACCTTCTCAGTTAAGGATTTCCTCATACCTCCTCTGATCCTCCCTCCTTCCAACTTTCATGGCTGTTACTTTTGATCCAAGAGTATGAGACATCAAGAGAACAAATAGCAGATGGAATATATTCAAACAGCAGAGGTCAGCGTTTTTATGTTCACCAGTGGCTATATTCAAGGATATTCAATCTCGGGCCATGTCCAAGCATACAATATCCGGTTGTATGTTGGTTGCTAAATTTATGTGGTTAAGTGCAATATTCAGCCTTTAACCGCATAAGATAGGGCTGCTTTTTATGCGATTATCTTATGCGGCAAGGACTGAACATTGGCACTTAACCACATATGTACCAACTCTGCCCCTGGAACACCCACAAGTTAGCCAGTTAAGTGCCGCTGAATATTCACGGTTAGCCACGAGTAAGCAATTCCATCATATTTTCTAATCCTCTGTATCTCCCCCCACCCCCGTTCCCCAAGGTTAGTCCCTTATCCTTAAGGAGCAGGTTTTTTTTTTAAATTTTTTTATTTACTTACGCATTCTTGTAGTCCACTATTTTCCAAAAACAAGTTTCAGTTCAAAGTGGCTTCCAATTTACATTCTGGTCTACATTACAATTGTCTTCTGGTGGCGGTTGCAGTACTGATTTACATTTAGGAAGTGATCTGGACTCCTTTTTGCTCATAAACTAACTTTTAAGGAACACACCAATAAAGTTCTTCAATCTTCCTTTTTCGCCCTTCCAGGCATCCAGTCAGGAAAACCTTATCTCCCCTGTTCTTGTATTCGCTCACTTATCTTGTCCCAGGTCATCACTCAGATTTCTGTAACTCTCTTTTCACAGGTCTCCCACTAACGTTTCTTAAATGGTTTCAACTTGTTCAGTCAACTGCAACGTCTAGATAATTCACATAGGTTTGATCATGTGACATTCCTCCTTAAAACTGAACATTGGCTACTTGTTTCTGTATGTATTCCATTTAAACCATTAACCCTAGTATACAAAAGGTCTGCAACCTTCTTCTCCAATTTAATCCAAGCATATCATCCATCACACCCGCTCCGTTTTTCTCAGCGATCACTATTGTGTCTCCCTCCTCTCTGTTATATGACTAGACACTACCAGAGACACAACACTTTCATATGAAGCCCCAAAACTCTGGAATACATTAGTGAATTCCTTCAAAAAGGTGGTAAATAAATCCTAATAAATAAATAAAAATTACCACTGGAACTTAGCACTGAGCCTGTTTCAAAAAGCACTTGAAAACCTGGCCTTTTCAACAGATATGCACTCCCTAAAACTACAATTTCTTCCTTCTTTTTTGTTTTTTTTTCTTCTATTCTCCTCCTTTCATATTTAGTTTTTAATTTGAATTTCTCTGCCTTGCTACTTTCCTGTGAATAGCAGTCTATCAAGCCTTTCGAAACAAATAAATAAATGGCCAGGAGCCTCTCCTGGCCGTTTAAATTACTTTGTGTACCAGGCAGTAAGAATCACTATATGCCAGTTAAAACATTATGAAGAGCCAAGGACATTTTTTCTCAATTCTTGTAATTGTTATTTTTGCTGATGTTGTGTTTGCCTTTTTTAAAGTTTTTTTTTTGTTTAACCAACTCCTTTTTTGAGTTTTAGATGCCTGGGTGACCCACCTCCTGGAAATCTGCCAGTGCTGATTTATCTGTCGTGCTCATGACTCTTTCCCACTGATGCACAAACCACTCTGCTGCATTTGCCCATTTTAATTCATGCTGAGGAACCAGTTCTTTTACATTATTCTGTGACCTTCAAACTCCCCCATGCACCACACTTTGTGCTGTAGATACAATGCATTAAAAGCTAGATTTACTGATGTGCACTACTATCACCTTAGCTCACGGTAACACCATGAACACCCATGGAACTTTGGAAGGCTAAGTGCTTTGAAAATATGCCTCCATTAATCCACATTAGTACTAAATGGGTCCCACTGCATAAAATGGGACTGTGGTCCCAAATTACAGTGATACATATCGTAAATAACAAATATAAGAGTCTTAGATTTTATTGGTTGAAAAATATGTTTTTGATAGGTACTATGTAAAATAGAGAACCATATTTTGAAAATTATAACAAGCTCAATGAGAGTTCTTTCTCATACTTGCATCCTATACCAAGGGGATTAGAAATTCCAGTCCTAGAGCCTCCTTCAGCCAGGATATCTACAATGAATATGCATGAGATACACAGGCATACACAAATCATTCACTGTAGATATCCTGAAAACTATAGTGTCTACAGGGGGCTCCAGGACTGCTCTACCATAAATGCTTTTTTTCTACAGCAGCAAATAAGGTGCTCAGGGGTTCAGTGCCAGGCATCTCGCTTTACCTCTGGTTTCTTGGGATTCAGTCACTGGTCTTGCACCCACCACCCTGTCCGCAAAATATTTTCAGATCTCACTGTGGAGTCTGATCCCTTGGACCCCCATACCAAGTTACTTTAGAAATCACACGTAGATCAAACTCTGACACAGGAATTACTAAGGATAAGTGAATTTAAAAGCACAAGAGAATGATAACTGTGGCACAGGTTGATGGGCAGTATGGGGGGGAGGGGGGAACCCCAAGCAGACAAATACAGATTCTGTAGTGGTCAGCTGGAAACAGTCACAGCTCTCATCAATGATTTCATAAAAAAACGTTTACGAAAAGGCACAAGTAATAGCATGTCTCATCCACTCGAAACTATGAAACACTAGGGAGGCAATTCTATAAAGGGTGCCAAGAAATGAGCTCCAGAAATGATAGTGCCAAGTACACAGATATGTGCAATATAGAATATGGGAATAAGGTGGGAGATACGCGCCATTACATAGTCGCAATCACTTACGCCATGTCACGTGTTTGCGGCTATCTGACCCCATTTTCACATGTAACTTACACCATTCTGTAAGTCACACCCTGAAATCTGGCAATCCCACCCTCTGCCCGCCCATGTATACACCCCCCCCCCCCTTGCACAAATGTGGGAATGGCAATACCCCATGTATGTTACAGAACAGCACCAATCACATGCGTGGATAAGTGCCAATTAGAGCCACCTCTTACCCAAGTACATGCTAGTACTCTGAAACATACGCAGGTATTTGGCACCTACCCGCAGGCGTGAATTTATTTCTTTTAAAACTCTGCTGTGCCAGAATAAGACTAGGATCACAACTTAGAGAATGAAGAAATTATGATAACCTGGGACAATCTAATTTCCAGCTTTGGAAAGTTTGAAATTTATCAATAGAAATCAAACAAAATAAAACACGGAAAAGAAAATAAGATGATACCTTTTTTATTGGACATAACTTTATACATTTCTTGATTAGCTTTCGAAGGTTGCCCTTCTTCGTCAGATCGGAAATAAGCAAATGTGGTAGCAGATAGTATATATATTACTTTGACAGTCTGACAGGGTGGGAGGGTGGGGGTGGGTAGGAGGTATGCATGGGGACATCAAAGCATTTCATTGATATTCTAACAGGATGGGTGTGGGTAGGTGAGAGGAGGGTGATAAACAGAGAAATACAATTTTATGGTTTATAATGGGTTAAGTCCTGTTTGTTGGGTGTCAAAATATTCAATCATTCTTATTTCAAAGGTCTTACGTTCCTGTATTGTTTTAAAATTACTTTTCAGTATTCTTACTGTGAAATCACTGGTGCAGTGTTCTGGTCTTGTGAAGTGTTGGCCCAGCACCGGCTATCTTCATGTGATGTCTGTGCAGATTGAATCTTGTCTTAAGCATCTGGCCTGTTTCTCCAATATAGTATCCTTCGTTACATTTTTTACACTGAATGATATATACTACATTTGCTTATTTCAGATCTGAGGAAGAAGGGCAACCTTCGAAAGCTAATCAAGAAATGTATTAAGTTATGTCCAATAAAAAAGGTATCATCTTATTTTCTTTTCCATGTTTTCTTTTATTTGATTTCTATTTATAACCTTTAAGAGTGGACTAACACGGCTACCACACCTCTCTACTTAAGATGAAAGCTTGAAAGAAACTGGCTATTGTAGTGAAAAAAAAAAAAAAAAAGAGTACAAGACTAGCACTGCTAACAGAAGTCTCTGTGCCAAGTGATTCGTCTGTACCAACAAATGCAATCAAAGACCAAGAAAATGTGAAGGAAAGACACAAATTGTCACCACCAGCCTAATTAGAAACAAAATTCCAAGTATATCTTGCTATGCTGCCTTTATATGTTGGAGAGTATGTTCAAATGCTAAGAATTTTAAGACGATCTAAATCTTTAATAAATGATTTGAAAGATAGGGGATAATCTCCCCATATACTGAAAGGGGCATATAAGCGTGCAAAATACAATAGAGACCTTCTGATAAATGACAGTAGACGAGAACTAGTTGACTCTCGCCAAACTTGTGTATTGCAATATAATTCAGGAAATAGACAATGTATTGAACTTCACAAATATTGGGATATAGTTTGAAGCCATCCAATTTTTAATAACATGGATTTAAGAATGGCTTTTGTCAAAGGACGAAATCTAAAAAAGCTTCTATGTCCATCATTAGATTAATTTTATGGGGTTGTTGAGTTTAATGGCCGCAATTCTAAACGTGGTAATTGCTCTGTCTGTGATATTACGGAAGAAATCATTCAATTTCAATTTCAGAATCCCGTTGATCAAAGAATATATTTGTTGAAACACGACACTACCTTCTGTGTGATTATGTAGTGTACATAATACAATGTCAAAAATTTTATATTGGAAAAACAGTAAGATCATTGAAAACAAGGATCATCAAACACACATCTTGTCCTAACTGTAAAACAACAATATGCTCCAGTGATACGACATTGTTTAGCCTTTATATGCCACCCATTATGAACTCCAGAGGGAGTTTGGAGAGTGTTGACATGTGCATTAGCAGTGAATTGGAGAGATCTATCAACATATCCTGGCATAGGACTGAAGTCTATGCCTGACATGGTATGGGCCTAGTTAATCCATTTAGAGACATCACCCCAAATGACCTCTTGTTCTAAAGATTGTCACCATTAGTCTTGACCTACCATGCCTTTTATCTGATGCACACAGTTCGGACATCCTAGATTCGTACAAGCTCGGTACAAAAAGAAACACTCTCAGTAGGGATAGACCCTAGCCATTTGGGGTTTTTTTCAGTGGAATGAATGCATGTATATTTATCTCATGCATATTCATTTTTGATATCTTGAAAATCATGTGGGTTGGGTGTGGGTTGAGGACTGGGCAAAGAAATCACTGATCTCCACAAATACATTGGAGAAAAGACTTGTCTACTAAACAATTCATAACAATTCAACGCTATGCAAGAATAAATGCCCCCACTCCTACTCTTCCTCACTGGATACTGCACTAGATGTCACTAAAAGCAGGGTAGCCTCTTTCACAGTCAAAGAGATCAACCAAATAGGACCCTGGTCTTGAGACCTGCATTGCTTCCTCTTCCCCACCCCATCTCAACATAATCTCCTCTTCACCTGCTCCAGCTTCTGTTGACGTTTCTGTAGCTCTATTTCCAGGTCAGATTTCTTCTTCTGGGCCTCTTCTTCTTTCTGTTTGATAACCTGATCCCGTTTCCGCTTCTCCATCACCTTCTGCAGCTCGGGTTTGTTTTGAGGAGCAAGGCCTCTGAAAGAAAACAGGGCAAGAGAGAACTAGAAAAAAAGCCTTATGAGCAGTCTCCATGTTAAAAAAAAAAACAATTCATGTAAAATGGGGAAACCTAGTGCTCACGGAAGATCATGTATTAAAGGCACTGGAAACCAAGTCATCTATTTACTCCCAAGGGCAAGTGTGGAAAGGCTTTGCCATGCTGCCCTCAAGATCTACCTCAGCTTTGGTCTAGAGCAGGGGGTCTCATCCCAGTCCTTGGGACACCTGTAGCCAAGTCAGGTTTTCAGGATATCCACAATGAATATACATGAGATATTTGTATATAATGGAGGCAGTGCACACAAATTTATGTCATGCATATTTATTGTGGGTACCCAGAAAACCTGACTGGCTGGGAATGTCCCAAGGTTTGGGTTAAGAAAAGGACAAGCTCTTGCAAGGTGAAAAAACAACCCCTTCCACCCCCCTCTTGATATTAAAAAACATTTTACCAGCCAGGACAGGCTCCTGGCCAGTTAGACGGCACTTAACCAGCTATCTGGCAATATTCAGCAGAAGATGGCCGATTATCTCACACCGAATATTACCGGTTAGCACTCAGCGGATAACCGGTTATATTGCACAATATAACCAACTATATGCCAATATTCAGCTAAGTTTATTGGCCAAATTAGGTCACCGAAATACCTGGAATATCTTTGGCCAGTTTCAACTTAACTGGCCAGCGCTGAAGATTAACTTGGCCAGTTAAGTTGAAACCGGGCAAAAATGAACCGGATATTCAATGCTAGTCACTGGAAACAGCCCGGCATTGAATATCTGGGCTCAGCGCCAATTACAGGAGTCAGCCCGGCTACCTCCTGCGGTCTGAATATCGGTCTCAAAGCATTCATTATCTGCTCTCTGTACTGGTCCCAGCAAGGAGAGGATGCTGTAGAATTGTCATATCTTCTATTTCAGTCCATCTCAACTGGCGTGCCCTGGAGAAGCCCTATCTGATGCAGTACTGGAAATCCTAGCATGTTCCATCCCCTCCCCTACTCCACACCAGTTAATGCAGCATCCCTAACCTCCTGCTTACTCCTCCAGACACACCCTGCTTCTGTCACTCTGGGTAGAGGAAGGGTTAAAACAAGCTGTTTCTGGCTCCAGCACCCCTCCCCCGCAATCCCCCACTAACCTATTGCCTGGAAAACAGGACTCTCCTCTGCTGTATTCTGTTTGCTTGGAGCAGACACCAGCCCAGGTTCTAGATGTCTGTGCTGCAGGGACTTGGGACTCAGCTGGTACCAAAGGGGAACAGTCACCCCAAGATCCCTTCAAGATCCTATTCCACATCCCCTGGCTTTAAGAGTGAGGTTCAGCCTATGGCCACACCATCCTGAGTGCAACTGGTCTCGTCTATTGGAAGCTAAGGGCCTGGTTACTACTTGGATGGGAGAAGTGAGGTTCATTACTATCATGGTATGTGCAAAACTTACCCACTGGGAGGCACTGCCCCACGAGACCGGCTTGTGGGGAGGGAGTGAATCAGATCAGAATGACAAATTGGGCCTTTTTTTGGGGGGGGGGGAGGGGGGGTTGGCTAAACAATACTAGGAATCTTGAAGTGGGGGTTGTAAAAAGGTTGACCAGACTTAGAGGGTCAGGAGGTACTGGGGGGGGGGGGGTAGAAGAAACAGAGAGAGAATGGGGGGTGAAGGAGAAGATTGTGGACAAAGAGTATGTAAGACAGATGTAAGGAGAGGAAGAAAAAAGAAAGTACTCTGGATAAGGAAAGGTGATACAGGAAAGAGGACCCAGGATACAGAAGATCGAGCACTGGAAAGAGAAAAATGGAGATGTGACATAGGAACATGGGAGGTGAGAGAGGAAACAGTGATGCACCAAGATTTTAGGGGAAAGGGGAAAACTGCTTATAAGCAATCCCCATGCACCAGGGTTTCTTCAGCCACCACAGAATAAAGCATGTTCAGTTTAATATCAGGCCATTCAGCAGATGCATAAGAACAGCAGGACTGTGTCCTCAGCTTTCTTTCTCTGTGACCATACGGAATCTTTCTGCATCACTTCTTAAGGAGCGTGCTAAAGAAAATGTTAATGATTTTGTGTACTGGAGATTAATTTAGTTTTTGAAGAAGCTTCTAAGGGATGGATCAAGAGCAAGGAGTTGATGCCCCACTTAAAGATATTCAGGGCAAGAGAAGAGATTTTCACGTTTAAATGCTTGGATGTTTTACTTATATATACTGTCATCTACCACATTTGCTTATTTCTGATCTGACGAAGAAGGGCAACCTTCGAAAGCTAATCAAGAAATGTATTAAGTTATGTCCAATAAAAAAGGTATCATCTTATTTTCTTTTCCATGTTTTATTTTGTTTGATTTCTATAGATTCTACATGGAATGTTGCTATTCCACTAGCAACATTCCATGTAGAAGTCGGCCCTTGTAGATCACCAACGTGGCCGCGCAGGCTTCTGCTTCTGTGAGTCTGACGTCCTGCACGTACGTGCAGGACGTCAGACTCACAGAAGCAGAAGCCTGCGCAGCCTTCTACATGGAATGTTGCTAGTGGAATAGCAACATTCCATGTAGAATCTCCAATAGTAGCAACATTCCATGTAGAATCTCCAATAGTATCTATTTTACTGTCATAGTAATGCTTGAATGTTTTCACTTATATACACTGTCAGCTAGCACATTTGCTTATTTCCGATCTGAGGAAGAAGGGCAACCTTCGAAAGCTAATCAAGAAATGTATTAAGTTATGTCCAATAAAAAAGGTATCATCTTATTTTCTTTTCCAGGTTTTATTTTGTTTGATTTCTATTGATCACGTTTAAATTTATATTACATGTCACAGAGGGACACAGTACAACAGCTCTTCTCATTCTGTGCCTGGGACTGATATGGGCTGAGCTTCATTACTTCAGCACAGAAAGAAACTATTCTTAGCAGCCCAGCACAGGCCAATCACAACCAGTGCCCCTGGCATTAAGTGACCCCACCTCCCTCGAGTGCGAGGGCCAGGATAGTAAACAGGATTTTACAAGTCACATAAGTAGCAGTGACCATCTGTGCCAGGTTCTCATCTCGTTGTTTGGATTAAAGGATGCAGTCTGTGTGTTACAGACAAACACAGAAAATGTGGTATTTATTTATTCATGACATTTATACCCCACATTAGCTCGAAATAGACTCAAGTTCAATGTGGCTTACAAACAAACAATAAGTGAATAAAGCATAATAATGTACAGAACATAACACAAATTACAACGTCAAGAAGTTTGTGCAGTAAGTAACCGGGGATTTAGACTCTCTCAAGGACAAATAATTAAAGGTGGATAGGTGACAGCATAATTAGGCAGGACTAGATGGGAAAAAAAAAAGGACAAGATTAGAGAAAAATAGCCTCAATCTCTTTAGCTTCCAAAATGAGTGAAAGACACACGAGATCAACTTAGAGACTTGGTTTTCAAAGGTGAGGAAATGATCTATTGTGACTCCTAAGATTTTCATTGATGACTCAAGGCTTTGTTCTTAATAGTAAAGTTGCTAAAATTCATAGGATGGTGAGAGTTAGTTATTATTAGGAACTTAGTTTTATCTGTGTTAAGTTTTAGTTTGAAATTAGAAGCCCATGATTCCATAAGTTTTATCCCTAGACTAATCATGTGAGTTATGTCAACTAATAGGGAATGGGATATAAATGGTGACATCATCAGCATATATGTATGTCGAAAGACCAATGCTTTGTTTGGTATGTAAAAACACCTTCTGCCCATCCATCTTATGTATTCTCCATTAGAGATCCCACATACTTGTCTCAAGCTTTCTCGAATTCAGATACAGTTTTCATCTCCACCGGGAGGCTGTTCCATGAATTCACCACCCTTTCCGTGAAGAAGTATTTCCTCAGGTTACTTCTGAGTCTACCCTCTTTCACCTTCATCCTATGCCCCCTCGTTCCAGAGCTTCCTTTCAATTGAAAGACTTGGTTCCTGTGCATTTATGCCACATAGGTGTTTAAATAATCTATCATATCTCCCCCTCTCCCGCCTTTCTTCCAAAGTATACATATTGAGATCTTTAAGTCTGTCCTCATATGCTTTATGACAAAGAACACTAACCATTTTAGTAGCCGTCCTCTGGACAGACTCCATGCTAATTGGCACGGCATGTAACGCAGTGCTAATCATGAGCTAACTGGGTGCCCTATGCAGTAAATTCTGAGCAGACACAGGGCACGCCCGCTGGGGTAAGTGCAAAACCTATCAGACTTTAGTAAAAGGGCCAGTGTGTTAATAAATGTGATCATTATTATTATTAGCATTTGTATAACGCTACCAGACGCACACAGCGCTGAAAGCGAATGCTACATACCTGTAGAAGGTATTCTCCGAGGACAGCAGGCTGATTGTTCTCACTGATGGGTGACGTCCACGGCAGCCCCTCCAATCGGAAACTTCACTAGCAAAGTCCTTTGCTAGCCCTCGCGCGCCCGCGCGCACCGCGCATGCGCGGCCGTCTTCCCGCCCGAAACCGGCTCGAGCCGGCCAGTCCAGTATGTAGCAAGACAATACACTTCAAGGGAAGACACAACTCCAAAGGGGAGGCGGGCGGGTTTGTGAGAACAATCAGCCTGCTGTCCTCGGAGAATACCTTCTACAGGTATGTAGCATTCGCTTTCTCCGAGGACAAGCAGGCTGCTTGTTCTCACTGATGGGGTATCCCTAGCCCCCAGGCTCACTCAAAACAACAACATTGGTCAATTGGGCCTCGCAACGGCGAGGACATAACTGAGATTGACCTAAAAAATTTACCAACTAACTGAGAGTGTAGCCTGGAACAGAACAAACAGGGCCCTCGGGGGGTGGAGTTGGATCCTAAAGCCCAAACAGGTTCTGAAGAACTGACTGCCCGAACCGACTGTCACGTCGGGTATCCTGCTGCAGGCAGTAATGAGATGTGAATGTGTGGACAGATGACCACGTCGCAGCTTTGCAAATTTCCTCCATGGTGGCTGACTTCAAGTGGGCTACCGACGCAGCCATGGCTCTAACATTATGAGCCGTGACATGACCCTCAAGAGCCAGCCCAGCCTGGGCGTAAGTGAAGGAAATGCAATCTGCTAGCCAATTGGATATGGTGCGTTTCCCTACAGCCACTCCCCTCTTGTTGGGATCAAAAGAAACAAACAATTGGGCGGACTGTCTGTGGGGCTGTGTCCGCTCCAGATAGAAGGCCAATGCTCTCTTGCAGTCCAATGTGTGCAGCTGACGTTCAGCAGGGCAGGAATGAGGACGGGGAAAGAATGTTGGCAAGACAATTGACTGGTTCAGATGGAACTCCGACACAACCTTTGGCAGAAACTTAGGGTGAGTGCGGAGGACTACTCTGTTGTGATGAAATTTGGTGTAAGGGGCCTGGGCTACCAGGGCCTGAAGCTCACTGACTCTACGAGCCGAGGTAACTGCCACCAAGAAAACGATCTTCCAGGTCAAGTACTTCGGATGGCAGGAATTCAGTGGCTCGAAAGGAGGTTTCATCAGCTGGGTGAGAACGACATTGAGATCCCATGACACTGTAGGAGGCTTGACAGGGGGCTTTGACAAAAGCAAACCTCTCATGAAGCGAACAACTAAAGGCTGTCCTGAGGTCGGCTTACCTTCCACTTGGTAATGGTATGCACTGATCGCACTAAGGTGAACCCTTACGGAGTTGGTCTTCAGACCAGACTCAGACAAGTGCAGAAGGTATTCAAGCAGGGTCTGTGTAGGACAAGAGCGAGGATCTAGGGCCTTGCTGTCACACCAGACGGCAAACCTCCTCCAATGAAAGAAGTAACTTCTCTTAGTGGAGTCTTTCCTGGAAGCAAGCAAGATGCGGGAGACACCCTCTGGCAGACCCAAAGAGGCAAAGTCTACGCCCTCAACATCCAGGCCGTGAGAGCCAGGGACTGGAGGTTGGGATGCAGAAGAGCTCCTTCGTCCTGCGTGATGAGGGTCGGAAAACACTCCAATCTCCACGGTTCTTCGGAGGATAACTCCAGAAGAAGAGGGAACCAGATCTGACGCGGCCAAAAGGGAGCAATCAGAATCATGGTGCCTCGGTCTTGCTTGAGTTTCAACAAAGTCTTCCCCACCAGAGGAATGGGAGGATAAGCATACAACAGGCCCTCCCCCCAGTCCAGGAGGAAGGCATCCGATGCCAGTCTGCCGTGGGCCTGAAGCCTGGAACAGAACTGAGGGACCTTGTGGTTCACTTGAGATGCGAAGAGATCCACCAGGGGGGTGCCCCACGCCTGGAAGATCTGCCGCATCACACGGGAATTGAGCGACCACTCGTGAGGTTGCATAATCCTGCTCAACCTGTCGGCCAGACTGTTGTTTACGCCTGCCAGATATGTGGCTTGGAGCACCATGCCTTGACGGCGAGCCCAGAGCCACATGCTGACGGCTTCCTGACACAGGGGGCGAGATCCGGTGCCCCCCTGCTTGTTGACATAGTACATGGCAACCTGATTGTCTGTCTGAATTTGGATAATTTGGTGGGACAGCCGATCTCTGAAAGCCTTCAGAGCGTTCCAGATCGCTCGCAACTCCAGAAGATTGATCTGTAGATCGCTTTCTTGGAGGGACCACCTTCCTTGGGTGTGAAGCCCATCGACATGAGCTCCCCATCCCAGGAGGGACGCATCCGTGGTCAGCACTTTTTGTGGCTGAGGAATTTGGAAGGGACGTCCCAGAGTCAAATTGGAGCAAATTGTCCACCAATACAGGGATTCGAGAAAACTCGTGGACAGGTGGATCACGTCCTCTAGACCCCCAGCGGCCTGATACCACTGGGAGGCTAGGGTCCATTGAGCAGATCTCATGTGAAGGCGGGCCATGGGAGTCACATGAACTGTGGAGGCCATGTGGCCCAGCAATCTCAACATCTGCCGAGCTGTGATCTGCTGGGACGCTCGCACCCGCGAGACGAGGGACAACAAGTTGTTGGCCCTCGCCTCTGGGAGATAGGCGCGAGCCGTCCGAGAATCCAGCAGGGCTCCGATGAATTCGAGTTTCTGCACTGGGAGAAGATGGGACTTTGGGTAATTTATCACAAACCCCAGTAGCTCCAGGAGGCGAATAGTCATCTGCATGGACTGCAGGGCTCCTGCCTCGGATGTGTTCTTCACCAGCCAATCGTCGAGATATGGGAACACGTGCACCCCCAGCCTGCGAAGCGCCGCTGCTACCACAGCTAGGCACTTTGTGAACACCCTGGGCGCAGAGGCGAGCCCAAAGGGTAGCACACAGTACTGGAAGTGGCGTGTGCCCAGCTGAAATCGCAGATACTGTCTGTGAGCTGGCAGTATCGGGATGTGTGTGTAGGCATCCTTCAAGTCCAGAGAGCATAGCCAATCATTTTGCTGAATCATGGGGAGAAGGGTGCCCAGGGAAAGCATCCTGAACTTTTCTTTTACGAGATATTTGTTCAGGGCCCTTAGGTCTAGGATGGGACGCATCCCCCCTGTTTTCTTTTCCACAAGGAAGTACCTGGAATAGAATCCCAGCCCTTCTTGCCCGGATGGCACGGGCTCGACCGCATTGGCGCTGAGAAGGGCGGAGAGTTCCTCTGCAAGTACCTTCTTGTGCTGGAAGCTGTAAGATTGAGCTCCCGGTGGACAATTTGGAGGTTTTGAGGCCAAATTGAGGGTGTATCCCTGCCGGACTATTTGCAGAACCCACTGATCGGAGGTTATGAGAGGCCACCTTTGGTGAAAAGCTTTCAACCTCCCCCCGACTGGCAGGTCGCCCGGCACGGACACTTGGATGTCGGCTATGCTCTGCTGGAGCCAGTCAAAAGCTCGCCCCTTGCTTTTGCTGGGGAGCCGCGGGGCCTTGCTGAGGCGCACGCTGCTGACGAGAGCGAGCGCGCTGGGGCTTAGCCTGGGCCACAGGCTGTCGGGAAGGAGGATTGTACCTACGCTTGCCAGAAGTATAGGGAACAGTCTTCCTTCCCCCGAAAAATCGTCTACCTGTAGAGGTAGAAGCTGAAGGCTGCCGGCGGGCGAACTTGTCGAATGCGGTGTCCCGCTGGTGGAGAGACTCTACCACCTGTTCGACTTTTTCGCCAAAAATGTTGTCCGCACGGCAAGGCGAGTCCGCAATCCGCTGCTGGAGTCTATTCTCCATGTCGGCGGCACGCAGCCATGAGAGCCTGCGCATCACCACACCTTGAGCAGCGGCCCTGGACGCAACATCAAAAGTGTCATAAACTCCTCTGGCCAGGAATTTTCTGCACGCCTTCAGCTGCCTGACCACCTCCTGAAAAGGCTTGGCTTGCTCAGGGGGAAGAGCATCAACCAAGCCCGCCAACTGCCGCACATTGTTCCGCATGTGGATGCTCGTGTAGAGCTGGTAAGACTGGATCTTGGACACGAGCATAGAGGAATGGTAGGCCTTCCTCCCAAAGGAGTCTAAGGTTCTAGCGTCTTTGCCCGGGGGCGCCGAAGCATGTTCCCTAGAACTCTTAGCCTTCTTTAGGGCCAGATCCACAACTCCAGAATCATGAGGCAACTGCGTGCGCATCAGCTCTGGGTCCCCATGGATCCGGTACTGGGACTCAATCTTCTTGGGGATGTGGGGATTACTTAATGGCTTGGTCCAGTTCGCAAGCAATGTCTTTTTCAGGACATGGTGCAAGGGAACAGTGGACGCTTCCTTAGGTGGAGAAGGATAGTCCAGGAGCTCAAACATTTCAGCCCTGGGCTCGTCCTCCACAACCACCGGGAAGGGGATGGCCGTAGACATCTCCCGGACAAAGGAGGCAAAAGACAGACTCTCGGGAGGAGAAAGCTGTCTCTCAGGAGAGGGAGTGGGATCAGACGGAAGACCCTCAGACTCCTCGTCAGAGAAATATCTGGGATCTTCCTCTTCCTCCCACGAGGCCTCACCCTCGGTGTCAGACACAAGTTCACGGACCTGTGTCTGCAACCTCGCCCTGCTCGACTCTGTGGAGCCACGTCCACGATGGGGGCGTCGAGAGGTAGACTCCCTGGCCCGCATCGGCGAAGCTCCCTCCGCCGACGTAGTCGGGGAGCCTTCCTGGGAGGTGGCCGCGGTCGGCACCGCACGCGGTACCGACGTCGGGGACCTCAACCTGGGCGATGGGCCAGCCGGCGCCACGCTCGACGGTACCGGAGGCGCAAGCACCGCCGGTACCGGAGGGGTAGGGCGCAACAGCTCTCCCAGAATCTCTGGGAGAACGGCCCGGAGGCTCTCGTTTAGAGTGGCTGCGGAGAAAGGCTGAGAGGTTGATGCAGGCGTCGACGTCAGAACCTGTTCCGGGCGTGGAGGCTGTTCCGGGCTGTCCAGAGCGGAGCGCATCGACACCTCCTGAACAGAGGGTGAGCGGTCCTCTCGGTGCCGATGCCTGCTGGGTGCCGAATCCCTCGGCGACCCAGAGCTCTCGGTGCCGACACGGGGAGGAGACCGGTGTCGATGCTTCTTCGATTTCTTCCGAAGCATGTCACCGGAGCTCCCCGGCACCGACGAGGAGGACGTCGAATCCACCCGTCGCTTCCTCGGGGCCGAGACTGAAGAAGGTCGATCTCGGGGGGGCTGTACCGCAGGAGCCCTCGGGGCAGGAGGAGACCCACCCGAGGGCTCACCGCCACCAGCAGGGGAATGGACAGCCCTCACCTGCACTCCACCCGATGCACCACCGTCCGACGACATCAGCAGACGAGGTCCTGGTACCACCGACGTCGATGCAGCTATCCGATGTCTCGGCGCCGATGCAGAGGCCCGATGCCTCGATGCACTCGATGCAGGGGCGGCCGAGGAAGATGGTCTGGACGCTGACGACGTCGATGCACTCGAAGATCCCGGTGCCGATGCCGACGAAGAGCCCGAGAACAACACGTTCCACTGGGCTAGTCTCGCTACCTGAGTCCGCCTTTGAAGCAGGGAACACAGACTACAGTTCTGAGGGCGGTGCTCGGCCCCCAGACACTGAAGACACGACGAGTGTCGATCAGTGAGCGAGATAACCCGGGCGCACTGGGTGCACTTCTTGAAGCCGCTGGAAGGCTTCGATGTCATGGGCGGAAAAATCACGCCGGCGAAATCAAAAGCCGAAATGGCGAAATTCGGAGCACCAAAATTTAGAGGGAGAAAAAATCTCGACCGAGGCCGAAAAGAGGCCTACCCCGACGACGAAAGAAAACTTACCGGGGCAAAAAAACTAGAAGTACGGGGAGGATTTACACGAAACCCGGCGAGGGGTTTCCGGAGCACTTCCCGACTAGGACAAAGCTTTCCCGAAGGAAAAAACACGTTCAAAACAAATTGGACGCGCGAGGTCGACTTTCCGGGGCTCGACACGGCGAAAACACGACCGTACCGAGTGCGGACAAAAGAAGACTGGCCGGCTCGAGCCGGTTTCGGGCGGGAAGACGGCCGCGCATGCGCGGTGCGCGCGGGCGCGCGAGGGCTAGCAAAGGACTTTGCTAGTGAAGTTTCCGATTGGAGGGGCTGCCGTGGACGTCACCCATCAGTGAGAACAAGCAGCCTGCTTGTCCTCGGAGAACACCTGATACAAAGAGACAGTCCCTGCTCAAAAGAGCTTACAATCTAAATAATACAGACAGACAAGACAGTTACGGGTGAGGGAAGTAATAATTGAGAAGGAAGGAAGGGACAAGGGCAGGGCAAATGAGTAGTGGCTAGGAGCTAAAAGCAGCAGTGAAAAGGTGGGTTTCCAGCATAGATTTGAAAACAGGTAGAGACGGAGCTAAACGTATAGGTCCAGGAAGTCTATTCCAGGCATAAGGTGCCACCAGAGAAAAGGAGCAAAGCCTGGAGTTAGCAGTGGAGGAGAAGGAGGACGACAAGAGGGACTTGTCCAGTGAGCGGAGTTCACGGGGAGGAATGTAGGGAGAGATGAGAGCGGAGAGGTAATGGGGGGGCTGCAGAGTGGATGCATTTAAAGGTCAGAACGAGAAGTTTAAACTGAATGTGGAAGTGGACAGGGAGCCAGTGAAGTGACTTGAGGAAAAAGTAACTAAAAGTTACCAGAAAAAAAAATGAGGTTTTATATCATACAACAGTCCAAACCCCATTTTATGTGAAAATTTCAAAAAAAAGTTACAGGAATTCAACATGTAACTTTTTCAGGCTGTTTATGGACCCATGACATGAAAAATCAGCCATTTTCAACATTTGGGATCTGCTGCTTTAGCTGCCTTTTCCCAGAGATGGTCACAAATAAAAGCAGAGTGAGAAAGAGTGCAAAGGTGTCCTTGAGCTGGCTCATCACAAATTCACAACAAACATTAAGCACAAGTATTGTGAACACTCCGCTTTTGAGTGACCTGTTCCTCTAACAATAATACTTATTTTTGTAGCACTACTGAATATAGACAGCGTCATACAATGCTGATAAGGACTCACATACACCAGGTCCCTGCCCCGCAGAGCCTCACTATCTAAGTGGGTACTTAAGGCAGTGGGAGATAAGGTGACTTGCCCAAGGTCACAAGGACTGGCAGTGGCAGGACTATGTCACTTCCTCTTCCTGTAGTGAAAAGCAAAGAACTTTAAATAAGTTCTCTGTTGTAGGTGTACTATGGGGAGGGGTACAAAGGTAGTTTTACCTTATTGTGCAAATTCATGTGGGTATTTGTGTTGGGTAAATAAAGGAAAACTATCCTATGGAGTTGCTTTATAATCAGCAAACCCCAATTGTCAAAACATGGCCAGTTTGATGACTTCTTCTCCTACATGTACATCTGGGGCCCAATATGCAGCTGGTGACAATCAGCATTTTGATGACCGATGCTGGTGTTAACCCTGGAAATTCAATGCTGGGCCACATCCAAGTTCCAGCATTTAATTTCCGGGTATAGGGAGCCAGTGTGATATTCGGCATTTAACCGGCTATGGCGAACCACATAAAGATAGGACTGACTGCAGTCACCTTGGCTAGTTAAGTGGTGAATATCAGCACGTAACTGGCCGAGTACTGACTCTGCCCTTGGAATGGCTCCAAAATAGCTGGTTTTGCATTGGGCACTATCTGGTTAAGTGGCACTGAATATGACTAGTTGGCCCTGAACAAGCAGTTTAACTAGCCAGGAGCCATGTCTGCCTGATTAAATCATTTTGAATATTGACGCCCCCTACACCCCTCCCATATCCTGGTACGTACAGGAATGCACTGTGGGTCCCAGAAAACAACAAGGCATCACCATTTAGTTTATAGCACACTAGGTCTTGGCATTTAACACACTTTTTTAAAATAAAGATGTTCCATATGCTTATATATTTGTTTTTGATGATTCACTTTTTTTATTTTATTTTTGTTACATTTGTACTCTGCGCTTTCCCACTCATGGCAGGCTCAATGCGGCTTACATGGGGCAATGGAGGGTTAAGTGACTTGCCCAGAGTCACAAGGAGCTGCCTGTGCCTGAAGTGGGAATTGAACTCAGTTCCCCAGGACCAAAGTCCACCACTCTAACCACTAGGCCACTCCTCCACTTCATCATCTGCATTTTTACCATCATTCATTATCTATTTGATTTTTTCTTATATACATATTATTTGTTTTTTATATATATATATATATATATATATATTATTATTTTATTATTTTTTTAATTGATTTTTGTCATTAAATTTTTTTTCTTATTTAGGGTTTTGCTGTTTTGTGCTGCTCATGCTGGTTTTTTGTAAAGAGAATTCCTTTTATCCTTGTCCTGACATGCAATTTATAAGTATTATATACTTAATTGATTTGCATTGTTTTCAATCTTTTTATTTTTTATATTTTTTAATCTTTATTTATCTTGTCATTATCATTATTATTTTTTTAGTCATTACTTGTATTTTTTATATTTATTTTTATTTTTAAAGTAATCAAGCATGTTTCACATATTTTTTGTTCTTCTTTCAGCTGTTCTTATTTAAGAAAGATACAGATTAGGTATGTGCTTTCGATTCTATGTTGCCTAATGGTTTTATAACTCATTTTATGAACTAAATCTTTATGTTTTGTGTCTGTGCCCTTTCTTTGCTGGTATTTTGCTATATATATGGTTTTAACTTTTATTTTTAGTATCTTGTTTTGCTGGTATTTTGCAATATATATATATGTTCTTAACTTGCAATTTTTTTGTTCTTCATTTATAATGCAGAGTTTATTTTTACATATTTATATATTTTATGCAATCTACATGTATTTTAATGTTGAATGTGTTTCTATATGTTGATTTTAACATATTTTGCAATATTTATATTATTTCTGAAAAGACTATATGTTTACAATTCATGTCTATGTTTTAAATGTACACTATTATTCATATTGATATGAGATATATTTTATGGAGACATATATATATTTTTTTATAATTATTTCAGTTTTATAATTTGATATTCTTGTTGTATTGTAGCCGCTGACGCAGGCCTATTGTTGGGCGAAACATGGCCTGTGTCGGGCAATTATCTTACATACGGTATCTTCGATAAAGTTTTTTTGGATATTATACCGATCTGCTGGTTTGTTTTCCACCAGGAATGCACTGTTACACGACTGAATTTAGCCTCTGTGCATTCAGAAACCATCGTAAGCAGAGCAATAGTTTAGCAGCTGGCTGAGTACTGTGTGTGCCTGAACCACCTGCACGAAGTCCTGTCCTCGTGGAATGAGTGCACATAATATCAGATCATAGTGCTCTGCAAATCAAGTGCACAGTTTGGAAACCCCTCTTCCACATTATATGTACCTTTTCTGGTTCATTAGCAGCTCTCGATGAAGGTCCTGGTGGTTCCGGGACGTTTTTACTGGATTAATCATTTTTTTCGGCCTAATTAGCTCTGGGTTGTCTGCCTCTATGTAATCTGGCTCTGCCATAGTACTCTTCGCCGTGAGATACAGACTGCTGTGATCAGAATCCACCTCTGCGCTATCTGTAAAACAGGACGCACAAACACCACCTTGTTAAGATCTGTAAAACTGCATTAAACTTTTCCCCCTCTGTTTAACACAAAGCTTTTCATTTTTTTTTGTTTTTTTATACTGCTTTGTTTCTAAACATAAATTGCTTTGGGACCTTATATCTTATGATGCATAAAGCACTGTGGACCCCTGTTAAATAGCATAAGGTAAATAACACATTTTCCAATCATCAGACAATGCAAAATGAACATAGGTACGCTTGAACTTATGGTTTTCTCCTCTACAAATTTACACTGCTTTTGGTCGGGAATCTCTCTCATCTTCAAAGCACATACACATACAAAGTTATATAGAAATATCTACAACCTTGGAGCCCTTTCATTACGCTGCGATAAAAGGGGCAGTGCGTGGATTTGCCGCTTGCCAGGGTCCCTTTTACTGCAGCGGGTAAAAAGGCCAAAAAAAGAAATGGCCGTGAAGTAAGTTCGCGCTTGTTGCGTAGCCATTTTGGGGAGGGGTGAGGAGGAGCACCTACCGCCACCCAATTACTGCCAGGTAACCCCGTACAGAAATATTTTTTAAGTATTACTGCTAGCGCCAGAAACGGCATGCGTTGGGGGTAGAATTACCACCGGCACCCACATTGGGCCAGTGGTAGTTCCAGGTTGCCACGCAGCAATCCTTTAGCAAAAGGGCCCCTTTGTAAGTCTACCCACCTACCCATCAAAAATTAAAACTATTTCATATTCTTAAAGCGGCCGTTTAAAAAATAATTCCCTCTGAATGGAAAGACAACCATAATGTACATTTTTGTTTTGGTGGAAATCCATCTGTTTATAAATACAAAAGAAAATTTGATGAGAAACTGAACCACACAGATGATCAAAATAAAGTCTGGAAACCTTCTAAATTATTTTGGCAATCTGATGGTACTGATTCTTCATAACCTTTGCTGATTTTAACAGCTCCTGTTTCTGTACTATGATTGTTATGACACCGATACATCGACATTCATGTTTCTTGTTATTTCTAGTTCATGCCTTTGTTATTGTTTCATAAGTGTATGCATATCTTAAGTCAATAAAATTGATATGAACATAAAAAATTGCTTTGCAACCCCCTTTTGGGGGAAGAAGGGCAGTATATAAGTCTAAAACAGAAAGAGATTGTTTAAATCAATCTTCAAGCTTTTCACAAACCTGCCTCTCCCTCCGCCTCCATGTTTTGCTAGTACCTTTTATAACTATCAAGGTTCATGAACCAGGGGCGTATCTGGAATCCGGCGGTAGGGGGGGCCAGAGCCAGAGAGGGGGGGCACATTTTTGCCTCCCTCCCTCCCCCCCCCCCCCGCCGCCGCCTCTCTCCACCCCCTCCCCGCCGTCAACCCTCCCCCGTTGCTTACTTTTGCTGGCGGGGGGCCCCAACCCCCGCCAGCCGAGGTCCGACCCGCAATCTCCATATTTCGTCTTCCTCCGTGGCCATGTGCTTCAAGGAAGTAACGCTGCAGACGCCGAACTGGATTCAACCAATCAGCACTGCAGCGTTACTTCCTTGAAGCACATGGCCACGGAGGAAGACGAAATATGGAGATTGCGGGTCGGACCTCGGCTGGCGGGGGTTGGGGCCCCCCGCCAGCAAAAGTAAGCAGCGGGGGAAGGTTGACGGCGGGGAGGGGGGCCAGGGCGAAATCTGCGGGGGCCCAGGCCCCTGTGGCCCCACGCAGATACGCCCCTGTCATGAACTGCATAAAAGTTTACAAAAAAATAACGCAATCATTAACAAAGCTACAAACCACAAAAATCTAACAGAAAGAAGGACAAATGTCACTGCAACATTTAAAAGCCCATACCGGTTGAGGCTCCAGTAAACGTGTACCAGAACGTGGCAGACATTTCTCTGTGACTGTTTAACCAAAGGCTCTCAGGCCTCACTACAGTGCAGAGCAACTATCACCTGTGCCCATCACCCCAGGAAAAACCTTCTCTTATTTAATGACATACCATAAAAAAAAAAACCCTGGTCAATCATTAAGCCCAAGCTGTCCTTGCTGTAGCAGGGCACAGAACTTATTTATTTTTTAAATTTATACACTGCCTACCTCCCAGGCAGTTTCCAAGTCAACATACACAATAAAAACAATAAAATCAAAAACAGCAAAAATACATTCACATGTAAAATAAATCAATACTGCTCCTTCTTCCTAGATCCAAACATAGTCATTAAAAAAAAAAAACTTTTACAAAAAGCTGTGTCTTCAAAAGTTTTTTAGACTGAGACACACTAGCACACAAGAGGTACCCGACCTGGAAACGCATTCCACATCAAAGCTCCTGCCACTGAGAAAGTTGAGTCTCTGGTTTCAGCATAATGTGTCCTTGCCAATGAGAGCCACATGGCATTCTCTGATCTCACTTACCCAATCACTGTGCTCCGCTTGTTTTTCTTATGTTTTTGAATCTCCCTAATGTAAACTAATTGATGTAAACCGCACTGAAACCAAGGATTTTAACAGTATATAAAACCTGATTTGAATCTCAACACTCTTTTCAAGCAACAAACACATACAGCATTCTTAATATATAATGGTGCAGATGAATACAAAGCCTGATGGTACAACTGATAATTCACAGGTAACCAGTGAAGTTGTTTTAAAACCGGTGACTTTTTTTTGTTGTTGTTGTTGTTACATTTGTACCCCGCGCTTTCCCACTCATGGCAGGCTCAATGCGGCTTACATGGGGCAATGGAGGGTTAAGTGACTTGCCCAGAGTCACAAGGAGCTGCCTGTGCCTGAAATGGGAATCAAACTCAGTTCCTCAGTTCCCCAGGACCAAAGTCCACCACCCTAATCACTAGGCTACTCCTCCACTGTTGCTACTATTCCAGATTCTACATGGAATGTTGCTATTCCACTAGCAACATTCCATGTAGAAGTCGGCCCTTGCAGATCACCAATGTGGCCACGCAGGCTTCTGCTTCTGTGAGTCTGACGTCCTGCACGTACGTGCAGGACGTCAGACTCACAGAAACAGAAGCCTGCGCAGCCTTCTATATGGGAATAGCAACATTCCATGTAGAATGTCCAATAGTAGCAACATTCCATGTAGAATCTCCAATAGTATCTATTTTATTTTTGTTACATTTGTACCCTGCGCTTTCCCACTCATGGCAGGCTCAATGCGGCTTACATGGGGCAATGGAGGGTTAAGTGACTTGCCCAGTCACAAGGAGCTGCCTGTGCCTGAAGTGGGAATCGAACTCAGTTCCTCAGTTCCCCAGGACCAAAGTCTACCACCCTAACCACCAGCAACTAATATAGCTCCTGCATTCTGAACAATTTGTAGCGCCTCGTTCCGGGAATTTGATATTCCCAGATGCAATAATCCAATTTTGACAAAAAAAAAAAACCAAACATTCTCCACCACGCTGAAAATCAAACACTAATAACATAGGTGTGACAAAACAGTGGGGTTTTAAGACTGTAAAACTGCCTTAATTCTTGGTGTATTTCTCTAGTTTGGCCAGCAGGTGGTGCATGTTTATGTTTACAGCTTTTACAGAGAACTGACTTTCTTCTTTAGTTAACCCAGATAAGAGGTAGCCAGCAGTGATGAGGCCAACTACTTTTAAAACTTTTTGGCTCTGATTAGTCCAGGAGTTCAATTCATCTAGGATGTACTGGTTTTTGCCCCAGTCTTAGCCAAGGAGAAAAGAGAGAAGGATCTCTTTGCTGAGGCCCTGTGAACAGTTATATTTGATAATCTGTGAGCAGTTATATGTCCTGATCTCCCCAAGTACTATTTAGATAGTAAACAAATGTTTAGTTTTATAATTGATCCATATTCAGTTATTTGTTACTGTTTGCACCTTTTCTGTTCATTGTTCTAATGTTCCATGACAATGAACATTTTTAGTTTATTGACTTTGCTTGTCTGGACTGACTAAGAATCCTGGTGGTTTGTGTGTTGGGTCTGTGAATGCATTCTGGGAACTGGGGGACCACTGGGAAGTTGGCCCCCAGTAACCTAGAAATCACTGGGGATAATTTAAGAGTGGGAGACTTACCCAGAGGCAGTTGGGAGGGTGCTAGTGTAGAGCACAAGCAGCAGGTGCAGGCAGACCTGAGCTGTGCTAGGGATAGACTCTCTAAATGGCCACTGGGTAGCCCCAGGCAGGTGGCTAGGTGTTTCATGACAACAGGTTTTAACTTGTACAAAAGGTGGAACTGTGAAAAAGAAGATTGGATAACCCTAACAATTTGATCTTTCATAGTGCATTTCAAATCAACACACCTAATAATTTCATCTCTTTCAGAAATGGAAATTGTACATCATTATCATCAATATAATCTGGCCATTCTTCCTCCATAGATCTCCCTACAATCATGTCTTCCGTTTTGGATAGATTTAAAATACACCCATTTTTAAACACCCAATTACTAATCTTATCAATACAATGCTAGATTCATGATGCAAATTTGCTTCCTTAATAGAGGCTGTACTGAAGCCACCAGTGCCATTCTTCTCCCAATTTTAACTTCATTTGTATAATCAACAAAAAAATTGCATTATGCATTCTTGTGGGGTCCACGAGACATATTTTATATGTATTAAGAGCAGAATCCTGGAAATGAGTGCTCAGTCTCTGTCTGAGCCATTACAGAGAATGTCACTGAACCAAAATATGGAAGGTGATGCACCAAGGAGAAACACAATGAGGTGGTTCTTTGCAAAAGGACAGCAGACCTATGGAAGAGAGTCTCCCAGTGATGATGGTATGGGATACCGATATTCACGGAAACATACATCAAGGATCTTTACTGATGCAAAAGCATACACAGAACTAGAAAAAAAAAGAATCCTCAATACCATGTAAAAATAGACAGATTAGATTAGGTTTGTAATCCTCAACACATTCTCTGCTTCTCCGTTGTAAAAATACAAAGAGTATGCCAACATTTCAGTTGGCCTCATTTAAGCTCAATATACAGACTTTTATATCTAGAGATTTTTTATTTATATTTAGCTCATGCTTTTCATTGGTAGCTTAAGGTGAGTTACATTCAAGTACAGTAGGTATTTCTCTGTCCCCAGATGGCACACAATCTAGTTTTGGACGAGATAATTGAAGGTTAAGTCACTTAGCCAAGATCAGAAGGAGCATTGGCAGGATTTGAACCCTGGCTTTCCTAGTTCTCAGCCTGCTGCTCTGTTGGACTACTCCTGGAAGTGGTCCGACAACCAGAGGAACCAGGTTCAATTCCAGCTTCAGCGCCTTATGACTCTGAGCAAATCACTTAACTCTCCAGTGTCCCAGGTACAAAATAAGTTCCAAAAGAGCAAAGGTAAACCACTTTGATTTTAACCTAAGAAAGGCAGTATATATCAAATCCCATCCCCCCCCCCCCACCTTTAGCAGCTTGATATGGAAATGACGACAAAAATGTGACCATCTCTGGGGAAAAAGGTGACTAAAGTCTCAGAACCTTCGAGAATGGCAGTGGAGGAGTGGCCTAGTGGTTAGGGTGGTGGACTTTGGTCCTGGGGAACTGAGGAACTGAGTTCGATTCCTGGCACAGGCAGCTCCTTGTGACTCTGGGCAAGTCACTTAACCCTCCATTGCCTGCCGCATTGAGCCTGCCATGAGTGGGAAAGTGCGGGGTACAAATGTAACAAAAAAAAAAAAGCTAGGCTATGACTGGCTTCTTACAGGCAAGCCATTATGCACAAAAGATTAAGTTATATCACCACTCTAACTTTCAAACTATTGTATGAATTTCTAGATTTTGATACCCTGCATTTCTCAAACTCCCAAAACGTGTCAATTTATTGCATACCAGATATGGTCCATTTTCATACTCACTAGTATTTTAATAAAAAGATTTAAATCTAAAATTATAATCGAGGCTTCTGCAGATGAGCACAGAGCCCATGGGGAAGGAGCGGGGACGGTGACAGAACTTGCGGGGACGGGACGGGGACAGAACCCATGGGGACAGGGGACAGAACCCATGGGGACAGGGGACAAACTTTGTCCCCGTGTCATTCTCTAACAGAAACCTACACAAATCAGACCCTAAACAATCATACCTAGTAGCTCTACAGAAATAAGTAGTAATAGTACATCTCTGGATACTTACTGGTATATCTGTTCACTGAAATACATTACAATCTAAAAATTGCATTCTTTTGGAGAACGGAAGCCACTGGAACTCCCTAAATTAATGGCTGACCTCATTATTGCACAACACAGAGACCAGAGCTCAGAAAAATGGTAGGTTTCTCCAAAACAGGACAAACGGAGACAAGATAAAGGAAAGTTAACACAAGAAGCAATGTCACATGGGAGGATTTTGGTGATAGTGGTAGAACTAGTTTGCATACTACAAAGTCTCTCTACCTACGTAACAACTGTAGTAATGAAGTACATTCAGGAAGTTTATTTAGGAGCCCTTTGTTCTATCATGATCTGATGACCCTAATGAGCAGCACAGAATATCTTGCTTTGTATGTCTGCCCTGGTACATACAAGCCTGTGTCCTCTTCCAATAAAGCTATCAGAAGCACAACTTCCGTAAAACAATGAATCCCTTTCCTTGCTACATTCGAAATCTGTTGTGAGAAATTCAATTGGTAATCAACTACTACTCCCAGGTACCTAAAACAATCAACTACTACCAACTCTCCACAAAAAGTGGTTATCAAATCTGGAAGAGCGGTATTTTCTCTAATCCAACATGAAATAATTTTTGCTACATTAATTACCAAATGTTTATCCACAAGCCGCTTTGACATTAATTCAAAACAGTCCTACAACAAGATAAGGTCAGAGTGAGTGGAGATAACATTTTATTGATTGCTAGGGTATCAGCATATATACAGGTACTAATGCCTTCATCTTGAATAATGGTCAGTGAAGGGTTTAAAAAGATATTAAAAAGAATAGGCAATACAGCAGATCCCTGGGGCAGCCCACAACTCAGAGGAGGTATCTTAGATCTATTTTTAACCCCGTAAAAAACGCCTGGAACCATGCTAATACTACCCCTCCTATACCAACAGTACAAATTCTCCAACGCAAGATCTAACGATAATCAACACAGTATGTCCTGAATAGATAACAGAATTTACCTATCTCCATTCTGTACCCCACATAGAAAACAGACTGTCATGGATGCAACAGCTTTTTGGGTAACACAAATGTATTAAGTTTTTTTTTTTTGTTACATTTGGGGAGCGTGCCAGGTGCCCTTGACCTGGATTGGCCACTGTCGGTGACAGGATGCTGGGCTAGATGGACCTTTGGTCTTTCCCAGTATGGCACTACTTATGTACTTATGTACTTATGTACTTTCCCACTCATGGCAGGCTCAATGCGGCTTACATATACAGGTACTTATTTGTACCTGGGGCAATGGAGGGTTAAGTGACTTGCCAGAGTCACAAGGAGCTGCCTGTGCCTGAAGTGGGAATTGAACTCAGTTCCCCAGGACCAGAGTCCACTACCCTAACCACTAGGCCACTCCTCCACTCCTTATTGGTTCATACCCACTTTTTCTGTTATTTTAAATGGAAAAAAAAAAGATTCAACCACTGATGGATCTAGAGAGGAATATTTCAATACAGGCTGTATCACAACATGTTTCCATTTCAATGGTCAGAAGAAACACAAAGAACAGACCTCCGCAGTCCTAAGGCAGACACACACACACACAGCGAAGGGGACTCAAAGAATGAGTAAACAATGCTCTTAAAATTCAAATGTTTATTAGAATCCAAGACTCAACACGGGCTGTGTTTTGGCTACCTGGCTTGTATCAGGAATCTAAAAAATAATTAACATAACATACAATGAATTAAATAAACTAAAAAATATAACAAATATAAAATAAGAAAGATGAAAAATAAAACAAATAGAAAATATAACTATTTGTCATATCAGAAGAGAAAAAAATTATAATATAAAAACCACCCAAAGAAACTGTAATTAACTTACACAGTAATGTACGATCAATATAATTAGTTGAGTTACTACAGTTTATAGTAAATTCATCATATATTTAATCTTAATAGACAAAGATTAAGCAAAAGTGTTATAACAAGAAACAAAGTACCTCGAAAGGATGTTCATAAACACTTACCGTATTTTTCGGACTATAAGACGCACTTTTTTCCCCCAAAATTTGGGAGGAAAATGGGGGGTGTGTCTTATAGTCCGATGGTAGCGATTTCCCTCTCTCCCGCCCTCCCCCCGAGTTCGGGATCACCCTCCCCCCGGCCCTATCACCACTTCTCCCTCCTCACGTCACGCGATCTTCCCTGGTGGTCTAGTGACGTCGGGGCAGGAAAGAGCCCCCTCTTTCCTGCCCAGCGCGCTGCTCTCCGTCCTCGTGTATGCTGCCTGACTGTCTCGGCAAGATTCAAAATGGCCGCCGAGACTTCAATTCTCGGCGGCCATTTTGAATCTCGCCGAGACCGTCAGGCAGCATACACGAGGACGGAGAGCAGCGCGCTGGGCAGGAAAGAGGGGGCTCTTTCCTGCCCCGACGTCACTAGACCACCAGGGAAGATCGCGTGACGTGAGTAGGGAGAAATGGTGACAGAGCCGGGGGGAGGGCGATCCCGAACTCGGACAAGATGCACCGGAGCACCTAGGTTTTAGAGGAGGGAAAAAGGAAAATTTTTTTTTTCCTATTTCCCTCCTCTAAAACCTAGGTGAGTCTTATGGTCCGGTGCGTCTTATAGTCTGAAAAATATGGTAAGTATTTTAGCTGTAATAGGGAACAGAGAACACCAAATACATAAGTAATGCTAGAGAGCACAGCTATCACTATGTATTTAATAAACCAAATAACAGTGAACTGACCATCTGATAACAAACCGAAACACTTAAAGCAAAAAAGTTTAAAAAATATTAAAGGAGCTCAACGTACCAGTCCCTTGTGAAATGGTACCGATTGTTAACTGCTGGGACTTAACTACATCACATGAGTGAAGGGAGAGGACACAAGGCACTGTTGATGTCAGACGGGCACTATAGAGTGTTTAGGGGGGGGAAAAAACCCTCAGACATCTAGAGAAACTCACATATGTAGAAAATAGACAGAACAATCATAAAGAGTCTAGAAGGATAAGAGTATTTATTGAACTATAAAATTAATTCACCTAACTGAAGGCCTGAAAAGTCACTAAACTTTTTGGTCCTTCTTAACAACGTTTTTAAAAAGTACTAATAAATCAATTGGAAGGGTATCCACACTTTAGCACCTGCCACATTCACTTTTTTATTATTTTCAAAACAGTAAAATTTACTGAACGATATTGTGTTTAACTTTTTCCCCTTGTCAGCTTCTTGTCACTTAGGGCTTCTCTGTGTTTATCAGCCAGAGCATGGGATTTGAGACCTGGAGATCCAGGTTTACTTTGCTGAGCTACCTCCTACTATGCAACTCCAGGCTGGTCACTTAACCTCCCACTGCATCAGAATTATAACTTGTGCAACAGTTTTGTAACCATGAGACTGATCTCATACAGGGCTGCCCACACTGTTGGTACAGTCATAAATTATAACTACTATATTTTAGAGAGACACAAAGAAACCATACTTAAATACTAAGACAACTATTTTCAATATCCCATGTTTCTAATTTTTAGCCTGTGTACAAAAGGAAACCACCCACGTCGTCTGCCTTTGGGAGTCGGCAGCTGCAAAGTGTCTACAGTAAGAGTCCATGTTCTTTCCACTTGTTATTTGTAAAGGAGGCAAAGTAGCACCTGTACTTTTGAAAATCTCAGGTTTCTTCTCCGAGAATGCCTCCTTTTAAATATAATTGCAAGAGCCTGAGCTTATTTTAGCTACGCAGCGGAGAACAGTTTTTGAACAGAATTATCAATAGAAATCAAACAAAATAAAACATGGAAAAGAAAATAAGATGATACCTTTTTTTATTGGACATAACTTAATACATTTCTTGATTAGCTTTCGAAGGTTGCCCTTCGAAAGGAAGGACTTAACAAGGATCTGGGGTTCCTAACCCATTATAAACCATAAAGCTGTATTTCTCTATTGATCACCCCACCCCTCACCTATCCACACCCATCCTGTTAGAATATCAATGATATGCTTTGATGTCCCCATGCATACCTCCGACCCACCCCCATCCTCCCACCCTGTCAGACTGTCATAGTAATGCTTGAATGTTTTCACTTATATACACTGTCAGTTAGCACATTTGCTTATTTCCGATCTGACGAAGAAGGGCAACCTTCGAAAGCTAATCAAGAAATGTATTAAGTTATGTCCAATAAAAAAAGGTATCATCTTATTTTCTTTTCCATGTTTTATTTTGTTTGATTTCTATTGATAACCTTAAGAGTGGACTAACACGGCTACCACACTCCTGAACAGAATTATACACCTGGGTAACTGCTTTGAGTATTATCCAAACGTTTCAAAAATGTACTGCCGTGATCTAAACAAATGAAACATCACATGACAGTATAAGATTAATTTTTGTAGCTGATTACCAAGCACGCCTTATTGATGTATGTAAAGAACTCTGCAAGGTTTGTTGGGTTTTCACCAAATTTAAGGTGGAGCAGGCGAGGTACTCTCATCATGCTCCTTAAAAGGACAAGCAGGCACACAATTAGCCTGCAAATAACAGGCTAGAGCTACAACATTTTATTTCAAGTGGTCTTCAGAAGTGCTCAAAATAAATCTGAAACCCACGGCTCTGTAAGTATACAAACACATGTGTTGAGAACATTAACTGCTTCTAGCTCCAAACGCAACATTAAGGCATTTCTCTGGCTAGCTTTGGTGCATAGCCCTTCACATCAGCAGTTTTATAAATGAGGATATTTAAAAGAAATGCTTCTAAATCAGCCAGAGAACATACTAAAATTAAAGAAAACAAAATGGCAGTTTTCAGAGTGAAGCAGGGAAGAGCAGTCGGCAGCTCAATGAGCCCTCTGACCCCCCAAGCCCTATTGATGCCAGAAAGATCAGCAGGTAGCAGAGCAATGTCCTCTTTCTTCTCAGGCACTATGTTTATTAGGTTTAATACACTTGGCTTTTAGGTAACCCAACAAAGCTGTTTACAACGAAGATAAACGGGAAATGGAAAGGAACACCACAGAGAGGATCCGTTGATGAGTAGAGTCCAATCAGGCCCTGGAAACTGTAGGGATAATAAGGACATGTTCATGTATGGCCTTCAATGGGCATGCAGGCCTGCGTATAACGCCTTATGTGCCACAACAAGGATTTTAAAAGATATGCTAAAAGTCATAAGGAGCCAGTGGTGGCAAAGAAGAGCTGTACCATGACAGAGAAGATGTATGGCTGTATTCTGGACTATCTGTAAGCGCTTAAGCGAAGAAAGATTGATACCATTGATACATTTAGAGCATACAATGGTCAGCTGAGAGGGAATATCCAAATGGTATCTGACCAAGCAGAACCATCTCAGAGCCAAGAAAGAAGTCCTCATCAGTGAACTAACCTGATGGTCAACCGTATGATGCTGATCTAATGACTCCTAAGTTCTTGAAATGGATCTATCAGAGCAATGGGAGCTCCACAAAGGGAGGGAACTAACGCCGGCTGTAGAAAGGAACCAGTTAGTCGACAGCCTACCGTTTTAGATAGGTTGACTAGTAGATGGTGAGTAGGCAACCAGTTTGACACAGCAGCTAAGCTCCATCTTGGGTCAGACCAGCAGTCCATTTAACCCAGTCCCCTGTATCAGTGGCTAATCCAAATGACTTGAAAATGCTTGAAAGACGTCTTCCCTGCTGTTTAGTTCTAGATGCAGTAAATATGAGAATCCATGTTCCTGCTTTGCTAACAGTCACAGACTTGAGCAGCAGCCTCATGGTTAGCACAGTGGGCTGAGAACCAAAGAAACCAGGGTTCAAATCCTACTGACAACATTCCTTGTGACTTTGGATGTCACTAAACCCTTTACTGCTTCAGGTGCAAACTTAGGGGTCCTTTTAGGAAGGTGCACCGAAAAATGGCCTGCGCTGGTGTAGGTGCATATGTCCATTTTTCAGCGCGCCTGCAAAAAAGGCCTTTTTTTGTGGCTGAAAATGGACATGCGGCAAAATTAAAAGGAGCGCATGTCCATTTTGGGCCTCAGACCTTACCGCAATCCATTGACTTAGCAGTAAGGTCTCCCGCGTTAACCAGGCAGTAATTGTCAGCGCGCGTTAACTTCCAATTACTGCCCAGTAGCGTCATGCGGTATAAAATAGAAAATATTTTCTGCTGCGCATTTGGTACATGCGTCAAAAATAGAATTACCACCCGGGACACGCAGTAGCCGGGCAATAGTTCTAATCTGACGCGCATTGGACGCTCATAGGCGCCTACACGCCTTAGTAAAAGGGCCCCTTAGACTCGAAACCCTCAGGGGGGAAGGTGCCTGAATATAACATGCCTTGAGCTGCAACTGAAGAGGATGTGAACTAAATCCAAAATCCCTTTCCCTTTTAAGCCCAGCTCTGCCTTCAGCTTTGATCAAATCTTCCAGGAATAAACTCCAGGTCTTAGCTGTAAGTTGAAAGAAAAAACAGTTTCTTGGGGTTATTTTTGATTCTCAGCTCTCATTTGCTCCACATGTTTCTTCTGTTTGTAAATCTAGCTTTTTCATATTGCAAAAATGGAGGTCCATCTGTTCTCTCTCTGATCATGAGACATTTCATTCATTCAATTCTATTTCTGGTTATCAAGAGGACTGACTATTAGGATTGACTACTCTAATATCATCTACATGGAAGCCACTAAATCAATTCTTAAAAAATTACAAAGGGTTCAAAACACAGCTATTCGTCTCCTCTAACTTACGTAAGATGGACCATGTTACCTCTGTTTTGAAGCAACACCACTGGCTCTCTGTCAACTATAGAGTAAGTTTTAATGTTCTATTATTAGCCTTTAGGGCCTTTCAAATGGATGTTCCCTCTTATTTATCTTGCATCATCATTCTCTCTACACCATCAATCATTGTATGATTCTACCTGGACCTTCAAGTGGCCCAGCTAGAGAGTAGCATTCTGAATTTTATTATATGGCTCCGGCCTTATGGATTCCCTACCTCTTATGATCCATGGAGAATTATCCTTAAAATGTTTTAAGCTGGCAGTCAAATCCTGGCTTTTCCATCAGGCCTACAGCACATGATGAATCAGGCTGGTCTTTGGGTTGATCTGGTCATGTTCCCTGAACCTGGTTTGTCCTCTTGTGTTGGTATAATTGCATACTGTTTGCTATTTCACCAATTTATAGTTCCTTTTTTTCCGTGTGATTTGGCTTGTAAACCGCTTTGCCCTGCTTAGTCAGTTTAAGAGGGACAACAAACAAATAAATGAGTTTTAAATCCACTATCAATTAGTTTCTTGGAACATCTCCTAGTCCAAGTGCTATTTAAAAGATTAAATAACTGCCCCTATTAACTTAGTCTATACAACTCATCTTCTCTCCAACATAACAGCCTAACCTGTTTAGCTTTTCTCTAAATAGATATTCTAATTTCCAGAGTACGGTCAAGTCATTAAATAATCAATTCAATTGATCAGAATCATAACACAAACCGCTGTTAATTTTACACCATATACGGGCCTTAAACAAAAATCTAAATCTAAAAATGTGTCTTCCTCCCTCAAAAAAAATTATGTGCCCTGAATGTAACTCACTTTGAGCTCAGAACTATATCTAAAATCCAAAAACAGAGTTGCAATCTGGTTCCATGAAGGCAACATTAAGCACCTCATAAAATGAAGCTGAAGAAGTTTTGCGGCACATGCTGTCCAGACGGTTACTACACATTATGGCACAGCATTGCTGAATAACTTACAAATTTCTAATGAATATATCCATTAAAATCTTGTTCACATTGATGAATATAACAGAGAAAAAAAAATCTCTCATCTGCTGATCTTGCTGTTCTCTCCCACAAATGCTGCTAGAAATGGGGGGTCTTCAACTTTTTGCGCCTCCAAAATCAGATAGAAGTGAGGAAAACATTTAAACACACAGTGTGGATGGGTCATATATATCTACCAAGATTCTATATATATATACATGGTGCCCAAATCTTTGCGTGCATCTGAGATACGCAAGCAAATTAATTGAATAGCGAGCCCTTAACTACAAATAATTGGGTGCTAATAACCAATTGATGTGAATTTGCACTCATTAAAATTTGTGCACGCGCATCTGGCTGTGCATTATGCTATAAAGCATGGCTTAACTCTACTAGTGTGTAACTCAAAAGGGGATACGGCCATGTGTGTCAGGGCGTTCTGAAAAGTTGCAGGTGTAGTTACAGAATACTGCCTCAGCACGCCTAACCTGGGCACCAGCATTTACAATAGGTTTCAACAGACGTAAGTCCAGTGCCTAAAGTTAGACATGGAAATCGGCGCTATATACTATATTCTATAAAGGGTGTGTTGTTGTTTACAGATCAGCGCTTAGTACCTGTCTTTTCAGTGCCCAGTTTTGAGCACCATTTATAGAATTTCCCCCAATGTGTCTAGGACTCTAGCACTGTTCTCCACTGAAAAAAACATGCACAAGCGTGTACACCTACAATACTGTACACAATATCACTTCTAAGGACACTGTATCACATTGCTTTACATAAAAACATACGAATAGACATTCTAGGTCAGACCGATGGTCCATCTAGCCACCTTCCAACAGTGGCCAATTCAGGTCACAAATACCTGGCAGAATCCTAAATAGTAGCAACATTCCAAGCTACCAATCCCAGGGCAAGCAGTGGTTTCCCCCAAGTCCATCTCAATAATAGACTATGGACTTTTCCTCCAGGAACTTGTCTAAACCTTTTTTTAAATCCAGATACACTAACAGTTGTTACCACATCCTCTGGCAATGAGTTCCAGAGCTTAACTATTCGATGAGTAAAAACATATTTCCTCCTATTTGTTTTTAAAGTATTTCCATGAAATGTCATTGAGTGTCCCCTAGTCTTTATCTGCTATTAACATACTCTGTTAAACAGATGCACCTCTGCTAAGCAAATTCACTGTAATCTCACAAGTACCAGAAAAGGCAAAATTATATTCATAATTTATAAGGGGAACACTGAAAAAAATGACAGTAAAAAATATCAAGCAGGATGCGACCTGCTACAATGCAGGGCAGTTTCCTCACACCTGTCTTTTCCCAGTTTACTCTGATAAGCTTTGCTCCTGGAATTATACACATGTCTTTCAAACCTTTGATCTCCTCTTCACAAGAAGGGCAGTGCTGCCCATATCTGCTACCTAGTATGGTCTGAAGTTTTTTCTAAGTAAGCAAGAAGGGAACTGGAGTGGGGGAAAAAAAAATTAGCAGAATGAGTGTGCACCACCTAGAAAAGATTCCTTGACTACAGGACAAGACCTTTATACATTAGAGCATCAGAATCTTCTGTTCCAAAACCTGCAGACTATTTCATGACAGTTGTTTTCATATATCTAAAGAGGATTAAAACAATTACCACCATTCTATAAGAAACCACTTACCCTATACCAAAACCTTTCTGACCTTTCCAACCGTTCACTGCTCAGTAGCCTTACCAGCTGGACACACCTTCAGCTACTTTGGCTCTCTGCATGGCGCACAGAACTGGCATTCTGAAGATGGATGAGGAAAGCAAAACCTTTCACAATACTATGTAAGGTAATTGCTTCATTCCGCCCTGGTTTAACTGCCTGAACAGTTGCCTTTTTATTTAAACAAAAAAAGTTGCTCAACTAATAAGGCAGACTCTGAAAAACACGCCCACCACTCGGTAACAGCTTGCCTCTCTCAATACCCTCTCTTCCTGGAAGATAAGTATTATGTTGTGCTTTAAAGAAGCTTCTCTCTGTAAGGCAACACAAAAATTATTGCATTTTTTAAAAAAATTCTGGTTAATTCCCTACTGAGAAAACAATTCTGTCCAGTACGTACATTCCTTAAAATTTAGGGCCCATTTATAAATGTGTTAACATGCTAACACACATTAATGTGATTTAACACGTCATTTAACACAAGTCCTATTACTGTCCATGAGGCCTATTTACTAAGCTTATATGGCCAAATTCAGTGAACGGTGTTGAAATTTAGGCGTTGGGAAAAACCCATGTTAACAGCTATTCTATAAGGGGGCTCCAGGTTGAGTACCCTTTATTAAACAGCCCTTACTGCGAGGACTAGAGGCCACCCAAAACCGCTTTTTTCAGTTTCGGCCAAAATCAAACTGCCACCAAAACTGTCGAGCTTTCAGAAGAAACCAAAACTGCAGCCAAAACTCCATCACCTGGTTGGCCAAAGACGAAAAATCAAGTTTGACTGTTTGAACGTGAACCAGTGAGGGCTGCTGGGGATGGTCAGAGTATTCACAGTATTCAAGCCATAATATAATCATTTAAATAATGAATGACCTTATTTTACCTCTGTGCAAAATAACCTCCACACATATGGACCGCAGCCTCTGCGCATCTGGAAGTCGGGGATAGTGAGGGGAGGGCAGAGGCATAACCAGACTCAGTATTTTGGATGGGCCCAGAGGTAAATTGGATGGGCCCTTCCACGCGCATATGCCCCCTCCCCCTCCAACCACACACCACTAATATCTTCCCGGAGATATTTCTTTAAGAACATAAGAGCTTTTTTTTTTTTTTCATCTACCCCACATCTTCTCTCTCTGCTCTGTGGCGTCCTGGCATCTGCGCTCCTGTTTCTGAACTCTGTCCCTCCCCAATGTCAGTACAGGCGTACTCGGTGCCTGCAGCGATTCATTCTCACTGCTTGCGCCAGCCCCGCAGGCTTCCATCTGCCATGTCCCGCCCTTGCTGATGTCATTGCCTGTTTCCTGTCTGGCAGAACACGGCAAATGGAAGCCTGTGGAACCAGCACAAGCAGCGAGAATAAATCGCTACAGGTGCTGAGAACACCTGTACTGACACTGGGGAGGGAAAGGGTTCAGAGACCGAAGTGCAGATGCCAGGATGCCACAGAGAAGAGGGGGGAAGTGAGCAGTGTGGTGCTGCAGCTGGGTGGGCCTGAGCCAAGATTGGGTGGGCCTGTGCCCACCTGTAACTACGCCACTGGGGAAGGGGATTCACCTGCTTCATTCTAATTCCATAAAGAGTACACTAAGCTCTGAAAAATGCTTCTTTTTTTTGGTATGTACTTGCCCCACCCCCCATCATGCATCTCTTTTCATTTCATGTTCCTTTCTGTGTTTTTTCACTCAGTTTTGTTTTTCTTTCACACAGTAACACTGTAAATGATGGCAGATAAAGAACTGAACAGTTCACCCAGTCTGCCCAACAAGATGGCCAGAGCCACACCCACTCCTCTGTGCAGGTTACACTCATCACTTGACACTAGCATCACAACCAGGGTAGTTCCATACCTATCACATATAGGCACATATACAATGCTGCAATATCACACTGCCATGCCAATAGTCTGGTTTTATTATTACAGCCTCAGCATCACCATGTTCATTATGGTAACGATTAAACCAACAATCCATCCATATTGCTAATGAAAAACATTTTACTCTGTATCTCAACCTTAAGATGTCTTCCCTTCCTCCACAGAGATACACAACACCCACACTCATAGCATGTGATATAAAATAAATGCACATACTTGATCTACTACTACTTAACATTTCTAGAGTGCTACTAGGGTTACGCAGCGCTGTACAAATTAACAAGGGCAGTCCCTGCTCAGAAGAGCTTACAATCTAAAGGACGAAATGTCAAGTTGGGGTAGTTAAGATTTCCTGAGAAGAGGTGTAGTGATTAGGTGCCGAAGGTGACATTGAAGAGGTGGGCTTTGAGCAATGATTTGAAGATGGGTAGGGATCCTGACCTGTCTCTGCCATTTTCAAGGCAGACTGTAGAAGTCTGCCTGGCACTGGCCCTACTTCCTAACTACTGAAGTAGCTGCCTAAGCACCACTTCTGCCTATCAAAATACATGAGCCATGAGATCACTTAAGTTCTGTTTTCATTTCATCATCTTTCTATAGAAGGATCCTCTGTTTATCCCACACATTTTTGAATTTCATCACTCTTTTTGTCTCCACCACCTCCACCAGGAGACTATTCCAGGCATCCACCACCCTCTCCGTGAAAAAAGTATTTCCTGATGTTGCTCTTAAGTCTACCATCCTGAAAACTCAATTCATGTTCTCTAGTTCTCCCACATCCCCATCTCTGAAAAAGATGTTTGTACGTTAATACCTCTCTCTTCCCTTCCGTCTCCTACATGCAGGCTAGGGGGCTTACTAGGACCACGACAGTTGTCATTTTCTTCCAGGTGTGGGTGGTCCTAGCACCCAGATTGACACTCAACTTCTTCAATCAAATCAATAATGAACATCTGCTAATCCAACCATCTGCTGAAAACTGTCTGCCAGAAATGGGCTTCACACCGTATCTCTGTGTGCAAACTAAAGCCCAAACAATTTGGGCAAGAAATAAAAAGACAAGAAGAGAAGAGGTGACTTGTTAGAGAAGAGGCCTAACTACAAACCTCTCTCTACTTTCACCTTTGCATCAAAGTTAATAAAAGGTCATGTTTCTCTACACACCACAAAATGAAGAACAGCCTTGAAAATGCTGGAAAGCAAACAGGAAATGGAATGTGACAGCTGTCAAGACCCTGTTTTTTTTTCTTTTGGGGGTGGGGGGGAAGAGGGGAGACAGACAGGATATAAACTTTCCTCAGGAAACTTCTGCACTGCTCTTTCCTCCAGCCTCCACCTTTACAGCTGACATATACAATTACCAATAAACCAAAAGAGCAGAATGGTTTATGCAAAGTCAACAGAGCAGAGGGGGCAAGGGAGCGTGTGTGTTTCATGACCAGAGATACTGTTTTCCAGTTTCCTCTCAGAGACTAAGCATAAACAACCTCTCATGTAGTTCCTGTTCGAATATGGGGCTCCCTTCATTTCAGTTCAGGCTGGAAAGTCTTGCACCATGATTAAGGGGGCCATAGGTAGGAACTGCACCATGAGGTGGGGTGTAATATGGAAACTGAGGAACACTGCACAACTTATATATGTTATATTGTGTTCTAAACTAATAATATGTATCTGCTATTTAACGATAAGTCAATGTGGATTACAAACAAGATACACTAGACATTTCTAGGATGTATCAGCAACAAAAAAGGAACATCGTAATAAATTACTGCAAACATCTCATTCACCTAATATGAATCCAAAAGAATCCACAGCAACCAGAACGGCACACAGTACTCAAGGTGAGTTGCATCATGGAGTGATAAAGGCATCATAACATTCTTTGTTTTATTTTCTATTCCTTTTATAATAATGCCCAACATTGTTGGCCTTTTTGCAGTTGTCACCGAACAGTAAACAGAAGATTTCAACATATCGTCCAAGACGACGCCTGGATCTTTTTCTTGGGTGGTGAACCTTGAGTGGAATAAAGGCAACTCATCTTTTCTAAGTGTGTATGAGTCATACCTTCTATGGAATTCACGCTTGTTCTACTTTATCCCTACACATGTTAACGAGCCCAGCTTACTAGTGGACTATTACTATGTAAGCCGCATTGAGCCTGCTTTTAGTGGGAAAGTGCGGGATACAAATATAATAAATAAATAAATATCATTAATGCAATGCCCTCATAGATAAATTTTCCATAATGCAGCAATGATACATCTAATCCAGGGCTGTTCAACCTTGGTCCTTGAGGGCTGCAAGAGTGTCGGGTTTTCACGACTTCCCCAATGAATATGCACGAGATCTATTTGCATGCACTGCTTCCACTGTATGCAAATAGATCTCAGGCATATTCATTGGGGAAATCCTGAAAACCCCAACCTGGCGAGGGCCAAGGTTTAAAACCCCTGATCTAGGCATATTCATTGGGGAAATCCTGAAAACCCCAACCTGGCGAGGGCCAAGGTTGAAAACCCCTGATCTAGGCATATTCATTGGGCAAATCCTGAAAACCCCAACCTGGCGAGGGCCAAGGTTGAAAACCCCTGATCTAGGCATATTCATTGGGGAAATCCTGAAAACCCCAACCTGGCGAGGGCCAAGGTTTAAAACCCCTGATCTAGGCATATTCATTGGGGAAATCCTGAAAACCCCAACCTGGCGAGGGCCAAGGTTGAAAACCCCTGATCTAGGCATATTCATTGGGCAAATCCTGAAAACCCCAACCTGGCGAGGGCCAAGGTTGAAAACCCCTGATCTAGGCATATTCATTGGGGAAATCCTGAAAACCCCAACCTGGCGAGGGCCAAGGTTGAAAACCCCTGATCTAGGCATATTCATTGGGGAAATCCTGAAAACCCCAACCTGGCGAGGGCCAAGGTTGAAAACCCCTGATCTAGGCATATTCATTGGGGAATTCCTGAAAACCAAAACCTGGCGAGGGCCAAGGTTGAAAACCCCTGATCTAGGCATATTCATTGGGGAATTCCTGAAAACCCCAACCTGGCGAGGGCCAAGGTTGAAAACCCCTGATCTAGGAATATTCATTGGGGAAATCCTGAAAACCCCAACCTGGCGAGGGCCAAGGTTGAAAACCCCTGATCTAGGCATATTCATTGGGGAATTCCTGAAAACCCCAACCTGGCGAGGGCCAAGGTTGAAAACCCCTGATCTAGGCATATTCATTGGGGAATTCCTGAAAACCCCAACCTGGCGAGGGCCAAGGTTGAAAACCCCTGATCTAGGCATATTCATTGGGGAATTCCTGAAAACCCCAACCTGGCGAGGGCCAAGGTTGAAAACCCCTGATCTAGGCATATTCATTGGGGAATTCCTGAAAACCCCAACCTGGCGAGGGCCAAGGTTGAAAACCCCTGATCTAGGCATATTCATTGGGGAATTCCTGAAAACCCCAACCTGGCGAGGGCCAAGGTTGAAAACCCCTGATCTAGGCATATTCATTGGGGAATTCCTGAAAACCCCAACCTGGCGAGGGCCAAGGTTGAAAACCCCTGATCTAGGCATATTCATTGGGGAATTCCTGAAAACCCCAACCTGGCGAGGGCCAAGGTTGAAAACCCCTGATCTAGGCATATTCATTGGGGAAATCCTGAAAACCCCAACCTGGAGAGGGCCAAGGTTGAAAACCCCTGGATTTAGGCATATTCATTGGGGAAATCCTGAAAACCACAACCTGGCGAGGGCCAAGGTTGAAAACCCCTGGATCTAGGCATATTCATTGGGGAAATCCTGAAAACCCCAACTTGGCGAGGGCCAAAGTTGAAAACCCCTGGATCTAGGCATATTCATTGGGGAAATCCTGAAAATCCCAACCTGGCGAGGGCCAAGGTTGAAAACCCCTGATCTAGGCATATTCATTGGGGAAATCCTGAAAACCCCAACCTGGCGAGGGCCAAGGTTGAAAACCCCTGATCTAGGCATATTCATTGGGGAAATCCTGAAAACCCCAACCTGGCGAGGGCCAAGGTTGAAAACCCCTGATCTAGTCAACAACTTCCTTTTGACATTTACCATGGACAAACTGCCATACTGCTCCTGGACAAAATGTTAAGCAGCAACAGCTTTTCTTGGAACAATAAAATATTATACTACATGAGGGTCTCTGACCATTTATTTCACTCTGCATTTGGTGTGCTGTTCAATGTGTTGAGATGTCCTGGTGTTCCTTCTGAAAAATCAGGCAATCCATAAATTATAGTGTATAAAGAAAAATACAGGGTATGAATCATGAACCACCACCATAATCTTTACTGCAGCTTAATCAGATAAGAGCAATTAAATGGAGAAAAAAAATCAATAGACTGAACAGGCAAGAAAACGTAGTTCTTTATCCTGCAAGGCAGACATTTTTGCTATTCCTCCCTGGAGAGGGATTGCAATGCAATTAGCAGTTGCCATGAGACATTCATCACCCAAAGAAATTAAATACAAAATATTGAAGATGGATAGCATTCAGATCAGCAAAGTTCATAAATGAGTTTGGGAAGGTCTAATGATGTCACTACCCAGAAGATGAAGGTTTGAACAGTGCACCGTGCCAACAGAATTGGGAGGTTAATAGACAGCAGACAGTCACTTCTACCTTTATCATTTCTTTCTACTGATAAATGTTTACAGCCTAAAGCTATTTCAGCTAAGATTGAACTACGTCTCAAGAGGTTTCCTGGCTACCACCAGTAAATGTTCCCACAGTGTGGCTTAACCACTATGAGCAAGGTAATTAAATAAATATTACTGTACAAGTCTAAGTCTCGTGTTTCCTAGTTTATAAATTTACTGCTGCTCTTGGAACTAAAATATTTCAAGTTTTTAAGGATAAAAACCAACAATTTGTGCTGGGAGAGATGGAGGAGTGGCCTAGTGGTTAGGGTGGTGGACTTTGGTCCTGGGGAACTGAGAAACTGAGTTTGATTCCCACTTCAGGCACAGGCAGCTCCTTGTGACTCTGGGCAAGTCACTTAACCCTCCATTGCCCCATGTAAGCCGCATTGAGCCTGCCATGAGTGGGAAAGCGCAGGGTACAAATGTAACAAAAATAAAATAGATACTATTGGAGATTCTACATGGAATGTTGCTACTATTGGACATTCTACATGGAATGTTGCTATTCCCATATAGAAGGCTGCGCAGGCTTCTGTTTCTGTGAGTCTGACGTCCTGCACGTCAGACTCACAGAAGCAGAAGCCTGCGTGGCCACATTGGTGATCTGCAAGGGCCAACTTCTACATGGAATGTTGCTAGTGGAATAGCAACATTCCATGTAGAATCTGGAATAGTAGCAACAGTGGAGGAGTAGCCTAGTGATTAGGGTGGTGGACTTTGGTCCTGGGGAACTGAGGAACTGAGTTTGATTCCCATTTCAGGCACAGGCAGCTCCTTGTGACTCTGGGCAAGTCACTTAACCCTCCATTGCCCCATGTAAGCCGCATTGAGCCTGCCATGAGTGGGAAAGCGCGGGGTACAAATGTAACAAAAATAAAAAACAAAAAAAACTCTGAATTGATGGGAAATCTGGCCTGACAGAAGTGCTGTGCACATCATACCTATGGAAAAATGATGCTCCCAGACTGCATTTTATTTGGTATACTGTGAATAAAACATGGTTGTCTAAGCGGTTTTCAATGAAAATAAATATAAGAAAAGGGAATAAGAATGGATGACACATAAGAAGGTCTATATTACAACAAAATTCGAATAATAAGTAGTTATCATAAGACACAAAAAGAGGGGAGAAAACACAGAAAACATAAAACTGTAAAATAAAAGGGAATTGCTGTAGTGGTGAACATGGCCAACCACCGCCCATCAAGCAAAGAAACAGCTAAACACACACAGAAGAGAAAGTCTGCATGAAGTCATAGGTTTTTAAGGCAGCTTTAAATTCACAAATGAAGAAGACTCATTGCAATATCCAGAGGAAGATTGTCTCGTCAGATGTGCAAATGAGAAGCGACAACCAACAGATTTTTTGCAATCATCTCAATAAGTGGGTTGTAACATAAGAGGGATGAGAACTAAAGAGAAAAGAGCAACGCCTGTGGACAACACTTGGTGAACCAGAATAAGAATTTTAAAAGAAATATGAAAGGACAATGGGAAGCCAATGTTCCTCTACAAGCAGCAGTGTAATGTGATCAGGTTTCTTGGCCCATAATGCAATTAAACAAAAGCATTTCTGCAACTATTTATGAGCTAACTAACTTTCGTAAACCTCTGAAGACTCACCTCTTCAACAAGGCATACCAATAAGGTCAACAACTATAAATGTAATACACCTCCACCTTAACTATCAGCTCTACTTTTGTTTATATCTGCTTGTTTAAATTTCGATTACCTTATTCTTTATGTAACACTAATTGTTTTTCTTCCAATCTATTATCTACCAATAACGATACATTGTAAGCCACATTGAGCCTGCAAAGAGGTGGGAAAATGTGGGATACAAATGCAATAAATAATAATAATAATAATTATAACCTTCTATCCTAGTACTGAGGTAAGCCCTGCAAGAGGGAGTTACAATAGTCCAATCACAATAGCGCTAAAGAATTAATAAGTATATCGAGTGATTGAATATTCAGAAGGGAGTGGGCAGCCTGTTAACTGAGTCCTTCAGAAGAATTTGAATTCCCTGAATAGTTTATTTATTCATTAGGATGTATTTACCACCTTTTTTGAAGGCATTCACTCAAGGCAGTGTGTACAGCCTTTGGTAGACAAGATAAAGTAGAGGATCAGGGGAAACATTTAGAAATATTTAGATTTGATCCATTGATCATAAGCCTTTCAATAAGCAGACCTAATTTATCAGAAATATCAGAGAAATATCAACAGAGCAAGGAGGACGAGGAGTAGCCTAATGGATTTGAGACACAGGTGGAAACATATATATCCAAAAACAGATACATAAAAAAAAATAATAAGATGTGGCATTAATATGCAGAAAGCTAACCTTCTAAGATTGAGAAGTAGGAGCAAACAAGATGAATATCCAATGTAGATGAAAACAGTCACCACCCCTCTTATCACGTTTAAAATCTACTACTACTACTACTACTGATTTGAAAAGAAACATTTGCAGCCCAGTGAAAAGCCTATCGGAGATAGTAGAGATTCAAATCAGAAAGCCAAGTGTCAGACCTAAAATGCAAAACCGATGGTGATAAGATCATCATGAACTAAATGAGTCTTCTGACAAGGGAGCATTAAAAGATGGTAATTGTGGAACGGCAGCACCAGAAGCCATCACAGATGAGCCACCTCAATAAGATATGGAGCTCTTACCCTGGAAACAGAACAATATGGTATGGGAGAAGAATAGCAACCCCCCCCTCCCCCCCCCCCCGAAAAAAAAAAGATATGGGGATGGGAGAGTGACTCCAGGATTAAACAACTAAGAATAATGGCTTCAAAAAGAAAATTAAAGCAAAATAAAAGAGGCGCACATAGCCGTGTGACAGAAGAGTGCTCTTTTGGTGTGAATCACAGGGAAAGAAGTAATACAACAGGAAGAAACCCGCTGCACACCAAACCAGCAGAGGGGAGCCAAAAGGAAAGACGGACAACTCAAGAGATATCACGAAGAGTCTATTTGAAGGATGACCCAACTCAGCTGGGTTTCAGCATGAAAGCCTGCATCAGGGGTCACACAATTTCCCAAGGGGTATGTTGATAACAGGTTGTACAACAGTGTGTTTTGCCTTCCACTTTCTAACAAATTATTCAAGAAAGGAAATAACTCCTGAAAACCCTGCAGTCCTGTGGAACTGGACTGGCTTCTTCTGAATGGCTTGATAAACCCACCTTTGCTGATATCAGATGAAGACCTCAGCGCTTACTCTAAGTCACCAGACAGCAGTGATCTTCAACTGCAAACACTTTTTTTTTTTTGTGAAGCTGGTTTGAATGTTGCAACCACTGACCTAAGAATGCAAGATTTCCCTGCAGCAATGAAGATGTACCACATCCAGGCCTTTCTGCAGCGACTCTTCAAAAGACTAGTTTCTGACATTAATAACTTTGGCTTTTATTCTGCAAAATTCTTGGGCTGTGCCATTTTTTTCCTCACACTGCAGAAAACATGACTCAGAGCTATTTGGCTCTGCAATGGGGAGATTTATCCCTGCATATAGTTTTCTGAAGTTTATGAACTACAGACCACTGTTCATTTGGGATCTTCCGCGGATGCTTCTGCATTTGTTGACTTAAATTACAGATTTAGCTGTGAGTTGATTACTTAAACAAGTAAATCCAATCACAGATTTTCAGAAAAATATAATGGATTAAAAAAAATACTCCACATATCCTTATGTCAGGGTTCGACAACCCCAGGTGCGAAGTCACCATGGCAACTTAAAAAATGAACACGGGGCAGCTCCGCTGGTGCCTCAGAAAGTATTTAGCATCAGCAACAGGTTCTATTCTTCCACCCCTCTTCCCCATTCTGGCTCCCTCTGATACGCTGTATGCATTCACCCTCTCCAGTCCTCCATCCTGCGCTGATCGCAAGCAGGGAAAAAAAAAAAGAAAGCGCAGGTGTGCATCAGACCACATCCTCCTCTTCTGCCACCTGGTGTAGAATGCAAAATGAACCACAGGTTTCAAATGTTGCATTCCGTGCCAAAGCCGCAGAGGAGCAGGACACAACCCAAAGTGCAGCCAACTTTCCTCTTCTTCTGCTTGTTATCTCGGACAGCCAGTGGTAGTAGAGTTAGCACTGGACAAACCAGCAGCTTGGAATCGGCACCGAAGAGGAGCGCTTCCGTTTAATCAGAAGAGTTATGGCCATCCTCTGTAGGGTCCAAGCTCCAATGTCTTCATAGTTCACTTTCCACGACCTCGACTGGTGCTCAAAACAGGCTATTTGAAGGGAACTCCATCCAACATGTTGTGAAACTGTTTTTCCTTTTTTCAAGTCCACAAAATTAAAATTACCTCTTTACAAGGTGGTTACCATTGGAATGACATATTACAGGGGAAATTATTCTTAATCTGTTGAAGTAAATTCTGTTTTCTCCAACCAAAGGAATGTGTTTACTTTATCCAGCAGACAGCAGAGCAAAGAAATCACATCTTTTCACTTAAAAACAAACAACTCTGAAATGTGTTTCCATTTTACCAATGCAGTAATTCTTTTCTTTCCATTACAGAGATGATAATGTATGAAACTATAACCCCAGCAGGTCAAATAATTCCACACCTCCCATCCATCTGTGTGAGACTCAAATGTTAGTTTATGAGATACACGTGGTCCTCAGGGACGCCTGCTATCTTGACTCTGTAGGAAAATATATTTAACAGCTTGTCTGTCATGCTGTTTGACGCTGATGATAACCTGTTCGAGCTGTCTTATCTTTGGGTGTCCTTTTCTTTCACGTCCAAGAAATCCTTGCAAAAAAAAATTATATATATATATATATATTCCTTACACACTATTTATTTAAAAATTGTCCAGTCAGTTATTTCTGAAATTCAAAGCAGGTTACAACTGAACACTTTTCACTACATGGCCCTTTGTAAAGTTAATAAATAACGTGGGGTCTTTAAGGTTATACAGAGGAGGAAGTCTTTTACGTATCTGTCTGTATAGGGTCCCGTAAATTCTCTCAGTTTGCACCACAGTCTGGGTTTGTTCAATTCCTGGGCCCAACTGGTTCCAAGATGCTGTGGAGGCAGCACTCACAGCACCCAGGAGAAAGGCGAGACATCCATCACACAACGCACTCTGTGTACATATTTACCAGGGTCCAGAAGGAAAGACAAACATAGAAACAGAAAACGATGGCAGATCAAAGACCATACGGCCTATCCAGTCTGCCCAGTCTCCCTTAGAGGTCCTAGGAATTTGTCCAGACTTTCTTGAATGCAGATACTACGTTCATCTCCAGCAGGAGGTCGCACCACACATCCACCACCCTTTCCATAAAGAAATATTTCCTTAGGTTACTCCAGAGCCTGTCCCCTTTCACCTTCACTCTATGTTTCCTCATTACAGAACTTCCTTTCAATTGAAATAGACTTGCTTCCTGTGCATTTATAAGACTCAACACAGGGCAGTGTTTCAGCGGGGACAGCTGCCTGCCTCAGGGATCACAGCACACACTCTAGACACTAAAGCACTGTGTGTGGTATCTGGTGCAAATGCTGAATTTTTCACAAAAGATCAACAGGGCACTGCTCACTAATACGTAGTGCGTAGAACTAAAACAAACACCAAAATCACCACCGCTTCTTTTTTCCCAACTGAGGTGGCGATTTTGACGTGACCCTGAGGTAGGCGGCCATCCCTGCCAAAACACGGCCCCGTGTTGAGTCTTATTCTGGTGCTTCAATTAAGAATCTTTCAGCTCTACTCCTGGTTTGGAAGTCGTCGTGTCATCATCTACTCTCTTCGTTTTTCCTTCTATCCCCGTAGAGGCTGCTTCCTGTTTCTCCTTTGGACATCCTGTGCATTTATGCCACAGATGTATTTAAATGTCTCTACCATATCTTCCCTCTCCTGTCTTTCTTCCAAAGTATACATATTGAGATCTTTAAGTCTGTCTTCATACACTTTTTGACAAAGACCACTGATCATTTTAGTAGCCTCCCTCTAGACCGACTCCGTCCTGTTTATATCTTTTAGAAGGTGAAGTCTCCAGAACTGTACACAGTACTGTAAATGAGGACTCACCAGTCTTATACAGAGACACTTTTGTCTCCTTTTCGTGCTGGCCATTCCTCTCCCTATGCACCCAAGCATCTTCCGGCTTGTGCCGTCACCTTTTTTTTTTTTAACCTATTTAGCCACTTTGAGAACATCAGATAGGATCACCCTCAGGCCACTTCTGCGCATAGAAGTACTTCATCTCCTATACCATATCACTCTGCATTTTATTAGCAATAAATCTTAGCTGCCAAATTCTAGACCAGGCTTCAAGCTTCACTAGATTCCTGTTCATGTTATCTACACCATCAGCAAATCTCAGACTGTCAAAGAGAGACTAAGGGGGGAGGTTATCAACGTGGGCTACTTTTAAGATGCTATTATTTTACTGTTAACCCCAAAAATTAATAACTAGTTCTCACTGCATAAAATGGGACCTGTAACAGAGCTAGTGGTAAAACATGCCTTAATGTTAGCCCAAATTGCTAACTCCCTTCCCTTGGAAAGTTCATACTAAAAGCATGCTACAAAAGACAGGGGCGGCACTCACAACATCTGCCTACATGTATGTCTGGGGGGAGGCATGGTATAAGGAGAGAAAGGGAACCTCAGCTATTATTCAACTGTGATACCTACTGGTCAGAGTTAGGATCCACATTGGCTGGGTCTTAGGAGGTGCTGTGGTTTAACGGCCCTGGTCACTGTCATGTCTGGATACCGGGAAGGGAAGGGGTGGATGGGATATGGAAATAAAAGCTTGCAGCACTGTACCCTAACAAAGGCAGACTCCAAATGAGCTGGGAACTCAAAATAGGAGCAAAAGGGAAACTTATCAGCCCAAACCATATCAACATTTATAAAGCAAGATCCTGGCCACCACTCCCTTCCAATGCTATGACAGGTTATAAATTTATCAGTTCTCTGCAGAGGGATGGATAGTGCACAGACACAAACACCGCAGCCACAAAGGACATGAACTTTGAACACGGGAAGCCCTGCTTGCTGAACCTCCATGGGATCTTTTGTATTCTTGCTTCCTTCTCTTTCCTTTGTCATGTGCATATTTGATCATTTGCATACACTTCCCCCTTCCAGAATCCAAGTGCAAAGGAATCTCAGGAGACAGCAAGACCTATCTGAGCTGGAGAATGGCATCAATCCCAGGCCCCTTTCTGCTACTGGAGGATGTAAAACTTTCCTACTCCAGGACTATCCAAGCTGCTGCAGTCCTGCTTCCGGTGTTTACCTGCAGCTCTACTCTTTCCTTTTGATGTTATTAAGAAACTGGATAAGCTATGGCCCATTACAAGTTACAGGGTACAACTAGCGGGGTACCACCAAAGGGGGCAGACCCCTTTGGAATTCTTTTGGGAGTGACTGGGAACATTTCTATTACTGTACCTTTACATATATACCATGTAAAAATTGTAAGTCTATGTAAAAATAAACTGGTATAACGTGCCCATGTATATAAAGCGAATGCTACATACCTGTAGAAGGTATTCTCCGAGGACAGCAGGCTGATTGTTCTCACTGATGGGTGACGTCCACGGCAGCCCCTCCAATCGGAAACTTCACTAGCAAAGTCCTTTGCTAGCCCTCGCGCGCCCGCGCGCACCGCGCATGCGCGGCCGTCTTCCCGCCCGAAACCGGCTCGAGCCGGCCAGTCCAGTATGTAGCAAGACAATACACTTCAAGGGAAGACACAACTCCAAAGGGGAGGCGGGCGGGTTTGTGAGAACAATCAGCCTGCTGTCCTCGGAGAATACCTTCTACAGGTATGTAGCATTCGCTTTCTCCGAGGACAAGCAGGCTGCTTGTTCTCACTGATGGGGTATCCCTAGCCCCCAGGCTCACTCAAAACAACAACATTGGTCAATTGGGCCTCGCAACGGCGAGGACATAACTGAGATTGACCTAAAAAATTTACCAACTAACTGAGAGTGTAGCCTGGAACAGAACAAACAGGGCCCTCGGGGGGTGGAGTTGGATCCTAAAGCCCAAACAGGTTCTGAAGAACTGACTGCCCGAACCGACTGTCACGTCGGGTATCCTGCTGCAGGCAGTAATGAGATGTGAATGTGTGGACAGATGACCACGTCGCAGCTTTGCAAATTTCCTCCATGGTGGCTGACTTCAAGTGGGCTACCGACGCTGCCATGGCTCTAACATTATGAGCCGTGACATGACCCTCAAGAGCCAGCCCAGCCTGGGCGTAAGTGAAGGAAATGCAATCTGCTAGCCAATTGGATATGGTGCGTTTCCCTACAGCCACTCCCCTCTTGTTGGGATCAAAAGAAACAAACAATTGGGCGGACTGTCTGTGGGGCTGTGTCCGCTCCAGATAGAAGGCCAATGCTCTCTTGCAGTCCAATGTGTGCAGCTGACGTTCAGCAGGGCAGGAATGAGGACGGGGAAAGAATGTTGGCAAGACAATTGACTGGTTCAGATGGAACTCCGACACAACCTTTGGCAGAAACTTAGGGTGAGTGCGGAGGACTACTCTGTTGTGATGAAATTTGGTGTAAGGGGCCTGGGCTACCAGGGCCTGAAGCTCACTGACTCTACGAGCCGAGGTAACTGCCACCAAGAAAATGACCTTCCAGGTCAAGTACTTCGGATGGCAGGAATTCAGTGGCTCGAAAGGAGGTTTCATCAGCTGGGTGAGAACGACATTGAGATCCCATGACACTGTAGGAGGCTTGACAGGGGGCTTTGACAAAAGCAAACCTCTCATGAAGCGAACAACTAAAGGCTGTCCTGAGATCGGCTTACCTTCCACTTGGTAATGGTATGCACTGATTGCACTAAGGTGAACCCTTACGGAGTTGGTCTTCAGACCAGACTCAGACAAGTGGAGAAGGTATTCAAGCAGGGTCTGTGTAGGACAAGAGCGAGGATCTAGGGCCTTGCTGTCACACCAGACGGCAAACCTCCTCCAATGAAAGAAGTAACTTCTCTTAGTGGAGTCTTTCCTGGAAGCAAGCAAGATGCGGGAGACACCCTCTGGCAGACCCAAAGAGGCAAAGTCTACGCCCTCAACATCCAGGCCGTGAGAGCCAGGGACTGGAGGTTGGGATGCAGAAGAGCCCCTTCGTCCTGCGTGATGAGGGTCGGAAAACACTCCAATCTCCACGGTTCTTCGGAGGATAACTCCAGAAGAAGAGGGAACCAGATCTGACGCGGCCAAAAGGGAGCAATCAGAATCATGGTGCCTCGGTCTTGCTTGAGTTTCAACAAAGTCTTCCCCACCAGAGGAATGGGAGGATAAGCATACAGCAGACCTTCCCCCCAATCCAGGAGGAAGGCATCCGACGCCAGTCTGCCGTGGGCCTGAAGCCTGGAACAGAACTGAGGGACCTTGTGGTTCACTTGAGATGCGAAGAGATCCACCAGGGGGGTGCCCCACGCCTGGAAGATCTGTCGCACCACACGGGAATTGAGCGACCACTCGTGAGGTTGCATAATCCTGCTCAACCTGTCGGCCAGACTGTTGTTTACGCCTGCCAGATATGTGGCTTGGAGCACCATGCCTTGACGGCGAGCCCAGAGCCACATGCTGACGGCTTCCTGACACAGGGGGCGAGATCCGGTGCCCCCCTGCTTGTTGACATAGTACATGGCAACCTGATTGTCTGTCTGAATTTGGATAATTTGGTGGGACAGCCGATCTCTGAAAGCCTTCAGAGCGTTCCAGATCGCTCGCAACTCCAGAAGATTGATCTGTAGATCGCTTTCTTGGAGGGACCACCTTCCTTGGGTGTGAAGCCCATCGACATGAGCTCCCCATCCCAGGAGAGACGCATCCGTGGTCAGCACTTTTTGAGGCTGAGGAATTTGGAAGGGACGTCCCAGAGTCAAATTGGAGCAAATCGTCCACCAATACAGGGATTCGAGAAAACTCGTGGACAGGTGGATCACGTCCTCTAGACCCCCGGCGGCCTGATACCACTGGGAGACTAGGGTCCATTGAGCAGATCTCATGTGAAGGCGGGCCATGGGAGTCACATGAACTGTGGAAGCCATGTGGCCCAGCAATCTCAACATCTGCCGAGCTGTGATCTGCTGGGACGCTCGCACCCGCGAGACGAGGGACAACAAGTTGTTGGCCCTCGCCTCTGGGAGATAGGCGCGAGCCGTCCGAGAATCCAGCAGGGCTCCGATGAATTCGAGTTTCTGCACTGGGAGAAGATGGGACTTTGGGTAATTTATCACAAACCCCAGTAGCTCCAGGAGGCGAATAGTCATCTGCATGGACTGCAGGGCTCCTGCCTCGGATGTGTTCTTCACCAGCCAATCGTCGAGATATGGGAACACGTGCACCCCCAGCCTGCGAAGCGCCGCTGCTACCACAGCTAGGCACTTTGTGAACACCCTGGGCGCAGAGGCGAGCCCAAAGGGTAGCACACAGTACTGGAAGTGGCGTGCGCCCAGCTGAAATCGCAGATACTGTCTGTGAGCTGGCAGTATCGGGATGTGTGTGTAGGCATCCTTCAAGTCCAGAGAGCATAGCCAATCGTTTTGCTGAATCATGGGGAGAAGGGTGCCCAGGGAAAGCATCCTGAACTTTTCTTTTACGAGATATTTGTTCAGGGCCCTTAGGTCTAGGATGGGACGCATCCCCCCTGTTTTCTTTTCCACAAGGAAGTACCTGGAATAGAACCCCAGCCCTTCTTGCCCGGATGGCACGGGCTCGACCGCATTGGCGCTGAGAAGGGCGGAGAGTTCCTCTGCAAGTACCTGCTTGTGCTGGAAGCTGTAGGACTGAGCTCCCGGTGGACAATTTGGAGGTTGTGAGGCCAAATTGAGGGTGTATCCTTGCCGGACTATTTGGAGAACCCACTGATCGGAGGTTATGAGAGGCCACCTTTGGTGAAAAGCTTTCAACCTCCCTCCGACAGGCAGGTCGCCCGGCACTGACACTTGGATGTCGGCTATGCTCTGCTGGAGCCAGTCAAAAGCTCGCCCCTTGCTTTTGCTGGGGAGCCGCGGGGCCTTGCTGATTCGCACGCTGCTGACGAGAGCGAGCGCGCTGGGGCTTAGCCTGGGCCGCAGGCTGTCGGGAAGGAGGATTGTACCTACGCTTGCCAGAAGTATAGGGAACAGTCTTCCTTCCCCCGAAAAATCGTCTACCTGTAGAGGTAGAAGCTGAAGGCTGCCGGCGGGCGAACTTGTCGAATGCGGTGTCCCGCTGGTGGAGAGACTCTACCACCTGCTCGACTTTTTCGCCAAAAATGTTATCCGCACGGCAAGGCGAGTCCGCAATCCGCTGCTGGATTCTATTCTCCAGGTCGGCGGCACGCAGCCATGAGAGCCTGCGCATCACCACACCTTGAGCAGCGGCCCTGGACGCAACATCAAAAGTGTCATAAACTCCTCTGGCCAGGAATTTTCTGCACGCCTTCAGCTGCCTGACCACCTCCTGAAAAGGCTTGGCTTGCTCAGGGGGAAGAGCATCAACCAAGCCCGCCAACTGCCGCACATTATTCCGCATGTGTATGCTCGTGTAGAGCTGGTAAGACTGGATCTTGGACACGAGCATAGAGGAATGGTAGGCCTTCCTCCCAAAGGAGTCTAAGGTTCTAGCGTCCTTGCCCGGGGGCGCCGAAGCATGTTCCCTAGAACTCTTAGCCTTCTTTAGGGCCAAATCCACAACTCCAGAGTCATGAGGCAACTGAGTGCGCATCAGCTCTGGGTCCCCATGGATCCGGTACTGGGACTCGATCTTCTTGGGAATGTGGGGATTAGTTAATGGCTTGGTCCAGTTCGCAAGCAATGTCTTCTTCAGGACATGGTGCAAGGGAACAGTGGACGCTTCCTTAGGTGGAGAAGGATAGTCCAGGAGCTCAAACATTTCAGCCCTGGGCTCGTCCTCCACAACCACCGGGAAGGGGATGGCCGTAGACATCTCCCGGACAAAGGAGGCAAAAGACAGACTCTCGGGAGGAGAAAGCTGTCTCTCAGGAGAGGGAGTGGGATCAGACGGAAGACCCTCAGACTCCTCGTCAGAGAAATATCTGGGATCTTCCTCTTCCTCCCACGAGGCCTCACCCTCGGTGTCAGACACAAGTTCACGGACCTGTGTCTGCAACCTCGCCCTGCTCGACTCCGTGGAACCCCGTCCACGATGGGGGCGTCGAGAGGTAGACTCCCTCGCCCGCATCGGCGAAGCTCCCTCCGCCGACGTAGTCGGGGAGCCTTCCTGGGAGGTGGCCGCGGTCGGTACCGACGTCGGGGACCTCAACCTGGGCGATGGGCCAGCCGGCGCCACGCTCGACGGTACCGGTGGCGCAAGCACCGCCGGTACCGGAGGGGTAGGGCGCAACAGCTCTCCCAGAATCTCTGGGAGAACGGCCCGGAGGCTCTCGTTTAGAGCGGCTGCAGAGAAAGGCTGAGAGGTCGATGCAGGCGTCGACGTCAGTACCTGTTCCGGGCGTGGAGGCTGTTCCGGGCTGTCCAGAGCGGAGCGCATCGACACCTCCTGAACAGAGGGTGAGCGGTCCTCTCGGTGCCGATGCCTGCTGGGTGCCGAATCCCTCGGCGACCCAGAGCTCTCGGTGCCGACACGGGGAGGAGACCGGTGTCGATGCTTCTTCGATTTCTTCCGAAGCATGTCACCGGAGCTCCCCGGCACCGACGAGGAGGACGTCGAATCCATCCGTCGCTTCCTCGGGGCCGAGACTGAAGAAGGTCGATCTCGGGGGGGCTGTACCGCAGGAGCCCTCAGGGTAGGCGGAGACCCACCCGAGGGCTCACCGCCACCAGCAGGGGAATGGACAGCCCTCACCTGCACTCCACCCGATGCACCACCGTCCGACGACATCAGCAGACGAGGTCCTGGTACCACCGACGTCGATGCAGCTATCCGATGTCTCGGCGCCGATGCAGAGGCCCGATGCCTCGATGCACTCGATGCAGGGGCGGCCGAGGAAGATGGTCTGGACGCTGACGACGTCGATGCACTCGAAGATCCCGGTGCCGATGCCGACGAAGAGCCCGAGAACAACACGTTCCACTGGGCTAGTCTCGCTACCTGAGTCCGCCTTTGAAGCAGGGAACACAGACTGCAGTTCTGAGGGCGGTGCTCGGCCCCCAGACACTGAAGACACGACGAGTGTCGATCAGTGAGCGAGATAACCCGGGCGCACTGGGTGCACTTCTTGAAGCCGCTGGAAGGCTTCGATGTCATGGGCGGAAAAATCACGCCGGCGAAATCAAAAGCCGAAATGGCGAAATTTGAAGCACCAAATTTAGAGGGAGAAAAAATCTCGACCGAGGCCGAAAAGAGGCCTACCCCGACGACGAAAGAAAACTTACCGGGGCAAAAAAGCTGGAAGTACGGGGAGGATTTACACGAAACCCGGCGGGGGGTTTCCGGAGCACTTCCCGACTAGGACAAAGCTTTCCCGAAGGAAAAAAACACGTTCAAAACAAATTGGACGCGCGAGGTCGACTTTCCGGGGCTCGACACGGCGAAAACACGACCGTACCGAGTGCGGACAAAAGAAGACTGGCCGGCTCGAGCCGGTTTCGGGCGGGAAGACGGCCGCGCATGCGCGGTGCGCGCGGGCGCACGAGGGCTAGCAAAGGACTTTGCTAGTGAAGTTTCCGATTGGAGGGGCTGCCGTGGACGTCACCCATCAGTGAGAACAAGCAGCCTGCTTGTCCTCGGAGAATGAGTGCTATACCATTTTTCAAAGCTGCGCCAATTGCCAACGAATGCATTTGTTTTAAGGGATTTTCTTTTTAGGTTCTTGTAGGCATTACTACTGCACAAACCTGCAAAAACCTAAAAAGAAAAAGCCTTAAAAACAAATGCGCTAATTTTGCAATTAGTGTGTCTTAGTAAAAATATATCGATGGTTTATAAAAACACATATTACATGAGAGTTATATGCGTGAAAATATGGTAATTTGTTTGGGGTAGAACTGATAGCAGAACCTTCCATTAGCCTCTGCCTCTAAAAGTGACAGGACTGGGGTTAAAGCATGTGTGTGTGTCAGGGGTTTATTTGTAGAAAGCCTGTAGAGGTGTCTGTTGTTGGAGGTTTATGGTGTTTGCTCTTTTTGAATGTCCTTTCCTATCAAGAATGGAGCTCTTTTCTTTTAAATTTGACTTGTATTGTAAACCACTCTGGTCGGTCTCTGAAGGGTGGTCTTTCAAGTATATTAAACTGTTAGCTGACATTTTATAACATTTTCATTTTATTATATTATGATTCTATTCTATTCAGGGTATTTATATCCCACTAAAATCAGTAAAGAGTCTAAGCGAGTTACATGAATATAAAACAAATTGGAAAGTTAGGAAAGCTCACAAAAATCAGTCATTCAAATATTTATCAAAAAGATAAGTTTTTAGACCCTTTGCAGAATTGTAAATAACTAGAAATCACACAAACCTGTTCAGGTATGAAATTCCACAACTTACTAGGCTGAAAAGAAAAAGAATCATCATGGATTCTTTTATAACGAATTTTCCTAACAGATGGAAACCCCAACAACAAAGTAGAATAGAAACGAGTTAGATAAAGTGAACCACTTCTCTGAAGGAGGGCAAAGTATGTATACAGAGCTAATATTCAAAAGTACATATCTATATTGTGGATTCCATTATACAGACATGTGTCCCATTCATGAATTTTCAGCTCCACTATACAGAAAAGTTTTAGACCACACATTACCTGGATAGCACTGGGGCATTTCACCTAGCTCTGATTACAAGTAGTACTGAATATTTTTTTAATGACACCACTGGTATTTCAAAAAGCTACTCACCACACCAGCTGAATACTGACCTGATAATAATTTTGTGACAGGAGTTTGACTAATGGTGGCATACCAGAGAGCAGTGAAGTGCTGTTCTGCCTGTGGGGCTGTCTCTGAGATGCACTGGAAGCAGCAGGTCTCACTTCCCCCAAGGTCTCCACAGTCAAAAGCAATTAGATCCCTGCACAGATCAGTAGCCACCCTCTAATGACTGCCCTCCCCAAGCCATTTAGGGATAAAAGATCCTTTTTGAAGCAGCTATTTGGTTCTAGGTCAGATCTTACCTGGACAATTCCCACCCACCAATTCCCATCTGGAAAATTAACACCTAAGTCAGTTCCCACCCAACCAATTCCCACTGCTCCAGGGAGGAAAATTCCAATCTTTTACAATCATAATGGAACAAGATGTGGCATCTATTTCCTTCCTTCCCTTTCCCCTTCCAGACATGCAGCTTTTTTTTTGGGGGGGGGGGGGGCAATGCACCCCAAACACCCGTATCACTTCCCCTCCCAAACATAACTTTCTGCATACACCACACAAAAAAAGAGCACAAACTACAACCCGCAACACACACACACAAAAATACTTTTAAAAAATCATTACAACCCGATTCCAAACACATTCACCAACTTTCTCAAACCCAATTACCATTCCTACAAACCTTCAGAAGTCAAAAACTGGACAATTTCACCTGACTCTGCTATGAAAACTGCATTTTTCCCACAAACCTGGATAATTGTCAATGACACGCAGCTTCATCTCCACGCAACAGCGCCGTTTATGCAAATTCCAATGCATAAAAAGAAAACGGCCAACGCAGATAAAAGACCACCAAACACTACATCCCGGTAAGAAAAAACTCTGCAGGGTGGAAAATAGTCCTAGGTGGGAACTGTACAGGGGGGGGGGGGATTTGCTATGTTACCACATGACTGAGGAATAGGCACAAGAATGTTAAATAGATTGTAAGCTCTGTCACTTCACTGGCTTCCTATCCGTTTCCGCATACAGTTCAAACTCCTCTTATTGACCTATAAGTGCATTCACTCTACAGCTCCTCAGTACTTCTCCACTCTCGTCTCTCCCTACATTCAAGTGTACAGCGCTGCGTACGTCTAGTAGCGATTTAGAAATGATAAGTAGTAGTAGTAGTAAATAGTGAAACATTTAAAAACAACACTAATTATATCCTGCTCTAAGTGTTGAAACAGTCAAAGAAACAAAGGTTGCTCATAATCCTGCAGAGAGTGAAGCCACTCAAGGGTCACCTAGAAGTGAACTCCTGCAAAGACAGTGGTCAGCTGCCATCCATAACTCACTCCGAGTCACTGCCTGCACAGAGATAAGAGGCACAGGAATTTTTCTACATTGATCTCAACCATGGGCAAGAGCTGTGCCAAATACCTGGAGGCTCCACTGATACTCTCAAAGCTGAACCTGAATTGCATCTGCTGTGCCAATTAACCAGCTGAATACAAGGCACAAGTCAAGTAACACAAAAGGGGAAAGACTGTATTAGGCAAATCCTCTGCATTGAGCATTAGTGACAGATGCACAGAACTGCTGAAGTCGATTTAAGAAGAAGATTTTGAGCATGGCCAATGTGTGCTGCAGTTATATTAGGGAAAGAGGATGAGATTTGATACATTGCCTTTCTGTGGTTACAAACAAAGCAGTTTACATATTATATACAGGTATTTATTTTGTACCTGGGGCAATGGAGGGTTAAGTGGCTTGCCCAGTGTTGCAAGGGAATGCAGTAAGAATTAAACCTGGTTCTCAGGCCACTGCACTAACCACTAGGCTACTCATTCTCACTGACCCACTGCAATATTCAGGCTCTTCCCATCGCATGTTCCACATACTGGCCAAAGAGTTACCAGCAGTGAGGGGGTTAGGTCTGCAAATAAGTAACTAGATTTTCCTGACAAGAAAATAGAAAAATCTGATTATTTAGCAACGGTTGCGCTAACAAAGCTCTCCTCGTGTGCACCCTGAATGCCTTATAACAGAGGAGGACAAGCAAACGTCTAATCAAAAAGAGGAAAGGGTCTTCACATCTCACGTGCCAGGCCCCTTCATACACTTCAAAATTCTTGCTGATTTCCTTCCAGTCTGTTCGTGCACTTACCTAACAGTCCTTTTTCCACATGATGAACTCTCTTACCTCAAATCCTGTGGTTGGACAATATAACGAAAACTTCTAATGTCACTTGTGGTTCAACTGACAAAAATACCCAAGCGTTTCTTTCTGTGCCCAGAGGGTCCCCGGATGGCACTTACTCAGCCCCACCCTCAAACTGAGAAACAAAAATACAAGGAGAGGCTGGGTGCAGAGGCAACAAAGGAGGGACAGACGTCAATATTTAATGTACAGAAAATTCTGAGTCTATCAATGGCAAAATACTAGAGGGATTTTTGTGAAACTATCAATTTAAAATGCAATTATAAAAAAATTCTTATTGAAAAGGATTTGAAAATTCCTTTATGACCACTGGGGGGGGGCCGCAATCTTTACACACTGAGGACCACATGAACGTTAGTAGTATTCCTAGTACGCTGCAATGATTCATAATACTGGAACCAGAAACATACAGAACCCCCACAGACTTTTTGTGATAAAAATTTAACTAAAAATGACGGGAAAACCGCTAGTGTGGATATGCTGAAAATATTTGCGAAATATAGTATTTAAAATTGCAAAGAATCTAGTAATGACTTTTGTGCATACTTCCCATGGTCTCCTCAGGTGCTTCTCTTTCCTGCACCCCACCATACAGCCCTCCACACTCTCCCCATGCAGCCTTCTTCCTGCCCTCTCCATCCACTCCAGCCCATGCCCAGGGAAATTCTCTCTCTCCTCCCCTCCAGCCCTCTTGCTAGACACTTTGGCCTCTTTCTGCTCTAGACCCCCAACTGGGACTGAAGACACCACTTTATCTCAGTCCTATTGGACTGTGCCTTGAACCAATGAAAATCCACTCACTCAGAAGTAGATTATCAAAATCCTGCACATCTAGTTTAAATCTTCTGATCCCTGTACTTGAAAAGCCCTCAGTGACCTCAAACCAAACTCCCCCCCCCCCCTCACCCCTACTCTAGGAGCTGCCATCACCCAGACGGCAGAGGAAGGTGTGGGCGTAAGATTCCTATATGCCTTTCTTCCTAAGTGTATCCTCTGAATTACAACAGTTAATCTAAAACAGAAGGAATTTTAAAATTTCTTGTATGTGGTCAGGCTGGTGGCTCAATGCCAGTACTGCACATTGCAATGCAGACAACCTACTACTACTACTTAACATTTCTAGAGTGCTACTAGGGTTACGCAGCGCTGTACAATTTAACAAAGAGAGACAGTCCCTGCTCAAAGAGCTTACAATCTAATAGACAAGTGAACGGTCGGTCCGATAGGGGCAGTCAAATTGGGGCAGTCTGGATTCACTGAACGGTAAGGGTTAGGTGCCGAACGCAGCATTGAAGAGGTGGGCTTTAAGCAAAGACTTGAAGACGGGCATGGAGGGGGCTTGGCGTAAGGGTTCAGGAAGGTTGTTCCAAGCATAGAGTGAGGCGAGGCAGAATGAGCGGAGCCTGGAGTTGGCGGTGGTGGAGAAGGGTACTGAGAGGAGGGATTTATCCTGTGAACGGAGGTTACGAGCGGGAACGTAAGGGGAGATGAGGGTAGAAAGATAGTGAGGGGCAGCAGACTGAGTGCATTTGTAGGTAAGAAGGAGAAGCTTGAATTGAATGCGGTATCTGATCGGAAGCCAGTGAACTGACTTGAGGAGAGGGGTGATATGAGTATATCGGTTCTGGCGGAATATGAGACGTGCAGCAGAGTTCTGAACAGATTGAAGGGGGAATAGATGGCTAAGTGGGAGGCCGGTGAGGAGTAAGTTGCAGTAGTCCAGGCGAGAGGTAATGAGAGCGTGGACGAGAGTTCGGGTGGTGTGTTCAGACAGGAAAGGGCGAATTTTGCTGATGTTAAAGAGGAAGAAGCGACAGGTCTTGGCTATCTGCTGGATATGCGCAGAGAAGGAGAGAGAGGAGTCAAAGATGACTCCGAGGTTGCGGGCAGATGAGACGGGGAGGATGAGGGTGTTATCAACTGAGATAGAAAGTGGAGGAAGAGGAGAAGTGGGTTTTGGTGGAAAGACGATAAGCTCGGTCTTGGACATGTTCAGTTTCAATTTCAACCTGGGTTCAATTTCCAAGCTCCGTTTCTGTTCTCGAGCTGTTGAGGAGTGGCATATATTGCAGAGGCAGCATTCTTGCATTTTTTTCATATAGTGGTGTGTAGAGTGCTTGTACTTAATTTCTCTCTTCCACAGTCTCATCCAATCACCACCAACACATGTAGGAACCTTCAGGCTACTGACCCTTGTTCTTTCTTCATCAAGAACTCATCTCTCCTCTCATCCACTATGTTATCAAAGGCTGTCAATGAAGCAGTCTCTTCCTAGAACTACACTCTCCTCTGTTCTGGACACTCTTGCTTTTCCCATTCCCTGTTATGTAAGAGTAACCCCAATGCTGGCTGACTTCCAGAATCCGCTACCTATATTCCAGTGCCCACTCTGCAGAGCACCTTTGGCTACAATTCTTCAGCTATGATTACTTCAAACATTTTAAATCCCCTGCTGACCCTCCTTCCAGTCTGCTCTGCCAATGTCAGACAAGAAAACAATGTCCACTTGACAAACTCTTGCTGACCCTCATCATCTCTTTGCCACGTTAAGTGTCTCCAGCTCCAACCCTTCCACTTTCTGCATAGACTATGGTTGAGTACATCCTTGACCAGGTTCACAAGGTTAGTTTTGGGTTGTTGTTTTTTTTTTTTTAAAGATTTTACTTATTACAAGGCAAAAATAAAATGCAAAAAGAAAGACACATATTAATCTTAAAGTCCACATAAAGGAGACGAAGTTTATATAAAGAAAACCACAAGGTTAATTTTCATTTCTCTACCACTACTACTTATTTCTATAGTGCTACTAGACATACACAGAGCTTACAATCTAATTACTAAGATGGGAATGATAAAACATGGGTAAGGGTTAAGAGTTAAAAGCAGCATCAAAAAAGGTGGGCTTTTGGCCTAGATTTGAAGATGGCCAGAGATGGAGCTTGATGTACCAGCTCAGGAAACGTAGTCTAGGCATACGGTGCAGGTCTCTGCCAGGTCACCCCCTCCCCACCTTTCATTCTCAAACTTCCTTCAAACCCTGCCACCTTTTCCTCCCTTTCTAAAATCACATCATCTCTCTTCCTCTAAACTCACTGCTCTAATCTTCTGACATTATCTTCTTTTCTAGTCCCAGGTTCAACTCTAAAGAGGCAATGGTGGTGGGGGAGGGGGTAGCAAAATAATACACAGGGAAAATGTTTATCTAGACATAAGCTTGTTACAAATCTATGCGTGTCCAAGTATGGGTCTGATGCTTTTGTTCTGTGTGTAGCTGAGGAGTTGTGTGTGTAAATATCTAAGTGTCAGCATGTTTTTGTCCTTCTGAGTCTATCTTTATACCCGAAGCAATTACAGTTTTCTTTCCAGCAAAACGTTTGGATCCAGTCCTGTAACATGTAAATCACAAGGTAAATGCTTTGGAAACCTATACTGATATCAACAGGGGTCAGACCAAGCCAACATGAATGTACACAGCTTCAATAGCTTTCAGGCCCTGGACAATAGTGTGTAATGCTGACAAATGCCAGTTCTTCTGATCCCTTTCTCATCCAAGCTACTTGAACATCCTGTTCACCACTTCTGTCTTCACTTTCTTTCATCTGGAGAAGTTCTTGATCCCCCCCCCCCCTTCTCTATTCCTCCTCCCCCATTCTCTATTTCTGTGGATAACACTCTCATCCTTCCTGTCTCATCAGCTCTTAACCTTGGGGTCATCTTCGACTCCTCCCTCTCCTTCTCTGCACATATTCAGCAGATTGCTAAAACCTGTTGTTTCTTTCTCTATAATATCAGCAAAATTCACCCTTTCCTTTCTGAGCACACTACCAGAACTCTCATCCACACTCTTATCACCTCTCGCTTAGACTACTGCAACTTGCTTCTCACAGGTCTCCCACTTAGCCATCTCTCTCCTCTTCAATCTGTTCAAAATTCTGCTGCACGACTAATATTCCGCCAGGGACGTTATGCTCATATTAGCCCTCTCCTCAAGTCACTTCACTGGCTTCCTATCCGTTTCCGCATACAGTTCAAACTCCTCTTATTGACCTATAAGTGCATTCACTCTACAGCTCCTCAGTACTTCTCCACTCTCGTCTCTCCCTACATTCCTGCCGGGAACTCCGTTCACTGGATAAATCTCTCTTATCTGCACCCTTTTCCTCCACCGCTAACTCCAAACTCTGTTCCTTTTATCCTGCTGCACCATATGCCTATAATAGACTTCCTGAGCCGGTATGCCAAGCTCCATCTCTGGCAGTCTTCAAATCTAAGCTAAAAGCCCACCTTTTTGAAGCTGCTTTTAACTCCTATCCCTTATTCACTTGTTCAGAACCCTTATTTTATCATCCTCACCTTAATATTCCCTTATCTCGTTTGTCCTGTTTGTCCTAATTAGATTGTAAGCTCTGTCGAGCAGAGACTGTTTCTTCATGTTCAAGTGTACAGCGCTGCGTACATCTAGTAGCCATCTAGTAGCGCTATAGAAATGATAAGTAGTAGTAGTAGTAATGTAATGGTAATATGATTTTTACACTCTACATTCCACAGATGCAGCCCTTGCCAAAAGCTCCAGTGACCTGTTCCTGGACAGATCCAAGGGCTTTTACTCAACCTTTATCCTTCTCAATTTATTTATTTTCAAAAACGTATAGCCCGCTTTAACTCCAAAGTAGGGCACAATAATACATACATTAAATCAACATTAAAACAATCACATAACATTTCCAGTTTTTTATCTAAGGGGGCCAGCCGCGATAGCGTTTTTAGAATGCTGTTCAAATCAGCTGGCAGTAAACACTGAGATGCCAATTATATTCCTATGGGCCAGCTGATATCTACCAGGGCTTAGTAAAGGACCCCCTTACTTTCCAAAAACAAAATTATCAAAGGCAGATCAGAGGTCATTCCAGCAGAAACACCATCAAAAAGCAATGAGTCTTTAAGTGCTTCTTGAACTGCTGTTTGTTTGGACAAATCTCAAGTGTCCTGGGAGGTTTTTCCACATACTTACCACAGCAACTGAGAAAGCGTGTGCATGAGTATCCACAAAATGAAAATCAGAACATTTATCTCCTGCTTTTGAAAATGTTGACAGTTTTCAGTATCATCTTTACAAAAACAACTCCTACCAAGAATCCAGGTGCGTTAACCCGCATGTCTAACATTGCTGCCTGTATGTCCCGCCACCATTTGAAACTGAATATAGTAACATAGTAGAGATGATGGCAGAAAAACACCTGCACAGTCCATCCAGTCCGCCAAACAAGATAAACTCATACATGGCTAAGACTGAGTTTTCTTTATCCTTCCCCCTAAACCCACATCTCCTTTTTGCTCATTTTTTTATTTCTGCGAATAACGTTTTCATCCTCCTTCTCCTCAGCTCATTAACTGTGGCTATCTTTTGACTCCTCTCTCTGCGCATATCCAAACTGCTAAAACCTGCCATTTCTTTCTCTAAGATATCCCTTTCATTCTGAACACACTAAAAAACCCTTATCCTCTCATCACCTCCCGCTTAGATACTGCAAGCTGCTCTTTACATATCTCCCACTGAACCACCTATCTTCCCTTTCAATCTGTTCAAAATTCTGCTGCGTGACTTATCTTCCACCAGTGTCACTACACTCATATAACCCCCTCTTTTCAAGTCTTCATTGGCTCCCTATCCATTTCTGAATACAGTTCAAACTCTTCTTGCTGACTTATAAGTGCATTCATTCTGCAGCTCCTCATCTCTCCCTATGCCTTGCCCCAGGAACTCTGTTCATCAGATAAAGTCACACCTATCTGTACCCTTCTCCACTAATAGACATGCTCCATCTCTGGTCCTATTCAAATCCAGGCTAAAAGCCCACCTTTTTGAGGTTGCTTTTAAATCTTAACCCCTTATTCATTTGTTTAATAGCAAGTTCTACATATAGTGGTGCAGCACAAACTTGAAATCTAGGTGCAGCCCAAAACACTGAAATACCAATTTCGGCACTAATTCTGTTTGTAATCTGAAGCATCTGGTGCCAATGTTTCAGCATGGTACTATGGTGAAATGTTTCCAGCTGTACTGGTGGCTGTTTAAAGAGAAAGCAAAAGGTTGCCCAGGAAAGCAGTGGCTGTGTGTTCATCACGACAACGGAGAAAACCTGGTGGATCCCAAGCTTGGTCAGTGTTAAGAATAGGCCATAAGCATCAGAATGGGGGGACCCACCACAGGTCTTTTTATTCCTGGTCTCTCTCGTAGTGAGGTGTTTATTCCCTTTCTTCGCTCCCCCAGGGTGGTCACTATTAGCTGCATAAGCGGTACTGAGTGGCTGACTGGAATGGGGACTTGAGCATCTGTGCATACTCAAAGCCAGCCGCCTTCTTTTCCCTCCAAAAAAAACCTCACCGTATCTGAATTAGAGCCGTACTGAATTGGCCCCAAACAGTGCCCTGAATACATTATTTGTATTTGGCTGAACAGTGATTTAAATTCGAATGCAAATAATTCAGGGCTCTACTGTGCACACTCTCCCTCCCACAAAACCCCTTTTAGTTCCTCCCCACTCACCTGCTCAACCACAGCCAGCGGGGATTGCCTGTTCAGCCCAGCCTCTTTGTTGAAAAAAGTCCAGCAGAATCAGTGACAGTCTGGGGAAGCCCAGCCCCAGGGACTGGAAGCATTGCAGGAAGCAGAGCCAGCCCCTGCAGCGACGTCACAGCAGTCCCACTGTCTGATTGGGCACAGGAGTTAAAAGCCAGCCTCTAAAGTGATGTTGGCAGCAGTCTTTCTGTCCGATTGGGCACAGGAGTTGAAAACCAACCTCCACAGTGATGTCTGCAGAAGTCCCTGTGTCTGATTGGGCATAGTTGAAAGCCAGCCTCCACGGTGATGTCACCAGCAGTCCTAATGTCTGATTGGGCACAGGCGAAATACAGCTGGATAAGCCCTGCCCCCTGCAATCTGAAATCAGGTGGGTGGGCTGCCTGGAGCAACTTTAAATTCTGAGTTGACAGAGAGCCGACAGTAAGCGCCAGTGCAGCAGTTTTAATGTAAAAACAAACTGTGCAGCGTGACTGGTTGAGCAGGTGAGAGGAAGGAACTAAAGGTGGAGGTCAGGGAACAGGGGAACTGCATCTGTTTGGGAAAGTGAGCATGTGAATGTTTGGTTTCAATTCTGAATGGTGCTATTGTTTTTAAAATGCTACTACTTTTCCATTCTAACAGGAGTTAAAGCACTACTGTACCTAAATGAAATGCACCTTGAGCTACTGCTGAAAAGGCATGACAATCAAAATTCTCTCCCTCTCTCCAGGCAACAAATGCTTAACACATAAAATACTTGTTTGATCCATGAGAATTTGGAACATTTAGTTTTTTGAAAGGAAACTTGCCAAATGTTCAATACCTTCCTAAATCCAATCTACATTCACATGGATACTTCATTAGTTACTTGTTAAGATGGTGCCTTCAGATATCAAAATTCTGCTAAACCCCACTGAAATAAACAAGTGATCTCTGATTTCACTTGCTCCTTTTATAATTTAAGTTAGGGAAAGGGAAATGGGACCTGATATACCGCCTTTCTGTGGTATTTTGCAGCTACATTCAAAGCGGTTTACATATATTCAGGTAGTTATTTTGTACCAGGGGCAATGGAGGGTTAAGTGACTTGCCCAGAGTCACAAGGAGCTGCAGTGGAAATCAAACTCAGTTCCCCAGGATCAAAGTCCACTGCACTAACCACTAGGCTACTCCTCCGCTCGGTGCCCATTATTCATATTCGGCCAAATAGTAAAATGTGCTATTTGGTACAGCTATAATTTGAATGTATAAGATCAGAGGCAACATGGTTTTTTGAGAAAGGAAAGTCATGTCAAATGAATCCAATTGATTTCTTTGACTGGGTGACCAGAGAACTGGACCGAGGGCGTACAGTAGATGAGGTCCATTTGAGCTTCAGCAAAGTCTTCGACACAGTTATAGGAGGCTTGTGCACAAATTGAACAGACCCAAAGTGGTGAACTGAATTAGAACTGGTTGACTGACAGACATCAAAGGATGGTAAAGACTGGAATTCATCTGGAGGAAAGAAAGGTGAGTAGTAAGATTAGAAGAGTGGTTTAATGTTTCACCGTTAAAATTTAATGCGAAGAAGTGTAGAGTGATGCACATGGGGTGTAGAAACCCAAAAGAGTTGTATTTGCTAGGGGGTGAGAGGCTGATAAAGTACAGACTGGGAAAGGGACCTTAAGGCAACAAAACAATGTGACAAGGTAACACAGCCAGAAGGACGCTAGGCTACATGAGAGGTATATCCAGTAGAAGAAAGGTGTTAATGCCCCTGTACAAATCCTTGGTGAGGCCCCATTTGGAGTAATGTAGAGGCAGTATCTCACTAAAGACATCAAAATATGGGAGGAGACAAAAATGATATGTGGTTTGTACCAGAAGACCTATGGGAAGAGACTTGAAGACCTCAATATGTATACCTAGAGGAAAGGAGGGATAGAGGAGGATATGACACAGCCATTTAAATTCTTAAAAGGGACCGTGCAGGTCTTTTTCTGCCGTCATCTACTATGTTACTATGTATGTATGTATTATGCAAACTAATCTTTTTCAGAGGCAGGGAAGTGATAGAACTAGAGATCATTCAACCCGCTGCCACTCCGAGTTGCAGTCATTTACCGACCCCCCGATAAGTCCCTTTCTTCTTTCCTCACTGACTTCGATACCTGGCTCTCCATTTTTCTTGAACCTTCATCTCCGTCCCTCATTCTTGGTGACTTCAATATCCACGCTGATGATTCCTCTGATTCTTATGCTTCCCAATTCCTTGCCTTAACATCCTCATTCAATCTTCAGTTGTGTTCCTCTGCACCCACTCACCAAAATGGTCACTGTCTCGACCTTATCCTCTCCTCTAACTGCTTTCCCTCCAGCTTCTGTTCCTCAGATCTCCCCCTTTCTGACCATCACCTATTAACCTTCACACTTAAGCACCCTCCTCCCCGATCCCACCCAATCTCAATCCCCACATCTAGAAATCTTCAGGCTATTGACCCCCTTATTCTATCCTCTTATGTCTCTAACCTTTTCTCTACCACCACTCAGTATCTAAGTCTGTCAATGAAGCTGTTTCCTCCTCTGCACTGGACACTCTTGCCTCTCCCATGCCCCGTCCTACTAGGTGTACCAAACCCAAACCTTGGCTGACCTCTAAAATCCGCTACTTTCGTTCCTGTGCCCACTCTGCTGAACGTTCTTGGCTTAAATCCCGCACCCTTGCCAACTTCATTCATTTCAAATTCATGCTTAACTCCTTCCAGTCTGCCCTTTCACTTGCCAAACAGGATTACTTCACCCAATTGACAAATTCCCTTGGCTCCAACCCTTGACAACTCTTCGTCACACTGAACTCTCTTCCCAAGGTGCCTCCATCCCCAATTCCCCCATCTCTTTCTCCTCAGACCCTAGCTGAGCACTTCCACGATAAAATCCGTAAGATTAACCTTGAATTTTCATCCAAACCCTCCCCACTTCTCTCTCCCTTAGTCCTCACCCCCTACTCTCCTTCCTTTTCCTCCTCCTCAGAAGTTTCTACTGCGGAAACTGCCCTTCTTCTTTCCTCCTCTAAATGTACTACCTGTTCCTCTGATCCCATCCCCACTTATCTACTTAACACTATCTCTCCTACTATCATCCCAGTCATCTGTCACATCCTTAATCTTTCAGTCTCCACTGCAACTGTTCCTATGGCTTTCAAACATGCTGTTGTCACTCCACTCCTTAAAAAACCCTCACTTGACCCTACCTGTCCCTCCAACTATCGCCCCCATCTCACTTCTCTCTCCAAATTACTTGAAAGTGTCGTTCACCACCGTTGTCTTGACTTTCTTTCTACACAACCTATTCTTCACCCACTCTAATCTGGTTTTCGCCCTCTTCACTCTACTACATAAGTACATAAGTACATAAGTAGTGCCATACTGGGAAAGACCAAAGGTCCATCTAGCCCAGCATCCTGTCACCGACAGTGGCCAATCCAGGTCAAGGGCACCTGGCACGCTCCCCAAACGTAAAAACATTCCAGACAAGTTATACCTAAAAATGAGGAATTTTTCCAGTCCATTTAATAGCGGTCTATGGACTTGTCCTTTAGGAATCTATCTAACCCCTTTTTAAACTCCGTCAAGCTAACCGCCCGTACCACGTTCTCCGGCAATGAATTCCAGAGTCTAATTACACGTTGGGTGAAGAAAAATTTTCTCCGATTCGTTTTAAATTTACCACACTGTAGCTTCAACTCATGCCCTCTAGTCCTAGTATTTTTGGATAGCGTGAACAGTCGCTTCACATCCACCCGATCCATTCCACTCATTATTTTATACACTTCTATCATATCTCCCCTCAGCCGTCTCTTCTCCAAGCTGAAAAGCCCTAGCCTTCTCAGCCTCTCTTCATAGGAAAGTCGTCCCATCCCCACTATCATTTTCGTCGCCCTTCGCTGTACCTTTTCCAATTCTACTATATCTTTTTTGAGATACGGAGACCAGTACTGAACACAATACTCCAGGTGCGGTCGCACCATGGAGCGATACAACGGCATTATAACATCCGCACACCTGGACTCCATACCCTTCTTAATAACACCCAACATTCTATTCGCTTTCCTAGCCGCAGCAGCACACTGAGCAGAAGGTTTCAGCGTATCATCGACGACGACACCCAGATCCCTTTCTTGATCCGTAACTCCTAACGCGGAACCTTGCAAGACGTAGCTATAATTCGGGTTCCTCTTACCCACATGCATCACTTTGCACTTGTCAACATTGAACTTCATCTGCCACTTGCACGCCCATTCTCCCAGTCTCGCAAGGTCCTCCTGTAATCGTTCACATTCCTCCTGCGACTTGACGACCCTGAATAATTTTGTGTCATCGGCGAATTTAATTACCTCACTAGTTATTCCCATCTCTAGGTCATTTATAAATACATTAAAAAGCAACGGACCCAGCACAGACCCCTGCGGGACCCCACTAACTACCCTCCTCCACTGAGAATACTGGCCACGCAATCCTACTCTCTGCTTCCTATCTTTCAACCAGTTCTTAATCCATAATAATACCCTACCTCCGATTCCATGACTCTGCAATTTCTTCAGGAGTCTTTCGTGCGGCACTTTGTCAAACGCCTTCTGAAAATCCAGATATACAATATCAACCGGCTCCCCATTGTCCACATGTTTGCTTACCCCCTCAAATGACTTGCTGCTGGCTAAATCCAGAGGTCTCTATTCTATCCTTATCCTTCTTGACCTATCTGCTGCTTTCGACACTGTTGACCACACTATACTTCTGGATACGCTGTCCTCGCTTGGATTCCAGGGCCCTGTTCTTCCCTGGTTCTCCTCTTACCTCTCACTTCGTTCTTTCAGTGTTCACTCTGGTGGTGGATCCTCTTCAACTTCCATCCCACTTTCTGTTGGTGTGCCTCAGGGTTCTGTACTTGGACCCCTCCTTTTCTCCATCTATACCTCTTCCCTTGGTACCCTGATTTCATTCCATGGCTTTCAATACCATCTTTACGCTGATGACTCTCAGATCTACATCTCAACCTCGATCCAGGACAAAATCTCAGTCTGCTTGTCCAACATTGCTGCTTGGATGTCTCAACACCATCTAAAGCTCAACATGTCCAAAACTGAACTTCTCGTTTTTCCCCCTAAACCCACCTCCCCTCTTCCTCCTTTCTCTATCTCTGTTAATGGCTCTCACATCCTCCCTGTCTCCTCGGCTCGTAACCTTGGAGTCATCTTTGATTCCTCTCTCTCCTTCTTTGCACATATTAAACAGATTGCCAAAACCTGTCGACAATATTAGCAAAATTCGCCCCTTCCTTTCTGAATATGCTGCTAGAACCCTTATCCACACTCGTGTCACCTCTCGCTTGGACTATTGCGATTTACTTCTCACTGGTCTTCCGCTCAGCCATCTCTCTCCTCGCCAATGTCCAAAATTCTGCGGCATGACTTATTTTCCGCCAGAATCATTATACCCACACTAGCCCGCTCCTCAAGTCACTTCACTGGCTCCCTGTCCGTTTCCGCATTCAGTTTAAACTTCTCGTACTGACCTTTAAATGCATCCACTCTGCAGCCCCCCATTACCCCTCCACTCATCTCTCCCTACATTCCTCCCCGTGAACTCCGCTGGCTGGACAAATCTCTCTTGTCGTTCCCCTTCTCCTCCACTGCTAACTCCAGGCTTCGCTCTTTTTCTCTCGCGGCACCTTATGCCTGGAATAGACTTCCTAGACCTATACGTTTAGCTCCAGCTCTACCTATTTTCAAATCTATGCTGAAAACCCACCTTTTCATTGCTGCTTTTTAGCTCCCATTAATTCCCTCACCTGTAACTGTCTTGTCTGTCTGTATTATTTAGATTGTAAGCTCTTTTGAGCAGGGACTGTCTCTTTGTATGAGGTGTTCAGCGCTGCATGCATCTGGTAGCGCTATACAAATGCTAATAATAATAATAAGATCATGAGTTGAGGTTGCAGGGTAAAAGACTTAAGAGCAATGTCAGGAAATACTTTTTCACAGAAAAGGTGATGGATGCTCTGAATGCCCTCCTGCAGGTGATTGTGAAGACAAAAAGAGTGACAGAATTCAAGAATGCATGGGATTAAACACAGAGGAAAACTATACAGAAAAAGGATGCAATTCAATTAAGTAAAACTTAAATAACATCATAACTGGAGTAGCTTCAAAGGTTGGGAAGACAGACCAATGTTGGACAGACTTCTACGGTCTTGTCCTGTAAGTGGCAAAAATAGATCAGGATCAAAGCTGGAGTGGGCTTCAACAGCAACTCCAGAAGTTACATAAAAACATAAGAATAGTCATACTGGGTCAGACCAAATAGTAGCAACATAACATACTAGCAATTGCAGGGCAAGCAGTGGCTTTCCCATGTCTATTTCAATAGCAGACTATGAACTTTGCCTCCAAAAAAATCATCTTTTTTTAAACCCAGATATGCTAACCGCTGTTACCATATCCAATGGCAACAAGTTCCAGAGCTTAACTATTCGTTGCGTGAAAAAATATTTCCTCCTATTTGTTTTAAAAGTATTTCCATGTAACTTAACATTCAGTGTCCCCTGGTCTTTGTACTTTTTGAAAGGGTTATAAAAAAAAAAAAAGATTAACTTTTAACTGTTCTACGCCACTCAGGATTTTGTAGACCTCAATCATATCTCCCCTCAGCCGTCTCTTTTCCAAGCTGAAGAGCCCTAACCTCTTTAGCCTTTCCTCATATGAAAGGAGTTCCATCCCGTTTATCATTTTGGTTGCTCTTCTTTGTACCATTTCTAACTCCTCTATATCTTATTTGAGATACCGTGGCCAAAACTGAACGCAATACTCAAGGTGAGGTCGCACCATAGAGTGATACAGAGGCATTATAGTATTCTTTCTTATTTACTACCCTTTCCTAATAATTCCTAGCATCCTGTTTGCTTTCTTAGCTGCCTCCGCACAATGAGCAGATTTGAGCATATTATCTATAGTGACACCTAGAGCTTTTTCTTGGGTGCTGACTCCTAAGGTGAACCCTAGCATCAGGTAACTATGATTTGGATTATTCTTCCCAAAGTGCATCACTTTTGCATTTGTCCACATTAAATTTCATCTGATATTTGGGTGTCCAGTCTTCCAATTTCCTAAGGTCTTCCTGCAATTTTTCACAGTCCACATGTGTTTTAACAACTTTGAATAGTTTCGAGTCATCTGCAAACTCAATCACCTCACTTGCTCCGATTTCTAGATCATTTAAAATTATGCTAAATAGCATCGATCTCAGTACAGGTCCCTGTGACACTGCATTATTCACCCTCCTCCACTGAGAAAAATGGCCATTTAACCCAACCCTGTTTTCTGTCCAATAACCAATTCCTAATCCACAATAGAACATGACTTTTTAGTTTAGTTTTCTCAGAAGTCTCTCGTGAGGAACTTTTTCAAAAGCTTTCTGAAAATCTAGATACACTACATCAACCTTTGTTGTCATATTTATTCACACCTTCAAAGAAATGAAGCAAATTGTTGAGGCAAGACTTCCCTTGGCTGAACCCATGCTGACTCTGGCCAATTAAACCATGTTTGTCTATGTGTTCTGTAATTTTATTCTTCATAATAGCTTCCACTATTTTGCCTGGCACTGAAGTCAGGCTTACCAGTCTATAATTTCCCAGATCACCCTGGTACTCTTTTTAAAAATCAAGAAGTTGGGAAAAAGGACCAATGCTGGGTAGACCTCTATGGTCTATGTACCAAAACTGGTAGGAAAAATACAGATTAAGTAAGTGTTTAATCATGAAGATGTGGAACCTGAGCAAAATACCAGATTCAACTCTGACCACCTTGTTGGGCAGACTGGATGGACCATGCAGGTCTTTGCCTATGGGGCTCATTTTCAAAGCACTTAGACTTACAAAGTCTATCTAGCCCAGTGTCCTGTTCCCAACAGTGGCCAATCCAGGTCATAAGTATCTGGCAGAATCCACGGCTGGGGAATTCTAGCGATAAACAGGCAAGTATTGAAGGGAAAAGGGATGGGACTTGACATATCGCTTTCTGTGGTTACAATCAAAATGGTTTACATACTTATTTTGTACCTGGGGCAATGGAAGGTTAAGTGACTTCCCAGTGTCACAAGGACCTGCAGTGGAAACTGAACCCAATTCCCCTAGTTTTCAAACCACTGCGCTAACCATTAGGCTACGCCTCCAGTCAAGGAGCTTGAACATAGGCAACGGCTGTTACATGTGGCCTGAACTTGGACAGTGGCCATAACACATGGGTTGTCTGCAGAACCAGCAATGAAAGCTCTTCCAGTAACTTGAATGCCAGTATCAGATAAGCTGCTCAGCCATTTTCTCTTCCTCCCTGACACTTGTAGTTTGATTTTCAGTAAGTAACTTTTGATTTCAGCATGTAAGCTTGGCTGCATACAGCTTAAGAGAGTGCAACAAAAATGATTTGGCAGCTAGGGTGCAAGGTGACTACTGGATAAGCGTCATTTCTCTACTCAGGGACTTTCATCTCTGCCGTCTCCAAACAACTCCCTTTTAGATATCCAAACACTTGTGGAATAGAAGAAAATTACTTTTGCACCTTTTTGGTAAAGACAGGAATTTACATGCTTTATATTATGAGGACTGGGAACACATCGCGGCCAACACTGAGGTGAGATATTTAAAAATACACAGAGCTCACAGATGTAAAGCGCTGCATAGTGTCACATAAAAGGAAATCATTAGGGTTGCTGGTTGCCTCACCCATTGCTACAGTCCTCAGGGCCTGTCACTTTTCTCTCTCCCATCCATGTACTCAAGGCTGTCTGGTGTAAACACCATTATAACAGCCAGAAAAACTGACTGGTTTGTTCATGGATCATCATGGATGCAGAATTCTATAAGACTCATCACATACGTATTTACTTTAAAAAAAAAAAAAAAAAAAAAAGGGTGTAATCTACTGTGTCCAATAATCCTAATTTCCAATATCTTCATTCATGTGTAGTTTCAAAAGTTAATTTTTCAAGATTTCATTACAGAAAGGCAATACATCAAAATAAACCATAAGCAAACGTTTACGCTGACCTTGCCATTGTTAATTTATTTTTAACATGACAGGGTCTGCAGCTGGAATTGACATTTAGCAGCACCTGCTACATGCCAGGAGAGAGACATGTATAGGCATCACTTGCTACCCCAAATAAAGCGCCTTACAACCCCAAAATCTGCACACCTCCTACGAATCTGGCATAATCTCCTTTTCTCCATGTCTGTCCTCCCTCCCTGTAGGCCCTACAAACTTACAGAATTTGCCAACACTGCCAGCAGCGATTACAACAGGCTCTCTCCGGTGAGCCCTGGGGTCCTTCCTTCTGTCGTAACCTGTTGCTGCGCGAGAAGGACGTAGTGGAGGGAAATCCTTGGAGCCATTGGAGAGAATCTGTTGTAATCAATACCGGCAGACTAAGTTTGTAGGGCCCTCAGAGAGGGAGGACAGACAGGGAAGTAAGGAGGTGATGCTGGACCCACAGAGGGAAAAGGAGAGAGGATGCCCGTGGATGGAAGGGAAGAGGAAAGAGAGGAGTGAAGCTGCACAGAGATGGGAGTGGAGAGGGGAACATGCTGCACATGAACAAAAGGGAAGGGAGAGGAAAGGGGGGACATGTTGCACATGAATAGACGGGAAAGGAGAGGGGAAAATGCAGCACGTAGAAGGGGAGGGAGAGGAAAGAGGGACATCCTTCTCTTCCCTTCCATCCATGGACAGCGAGAGGATGGAAATACTGCACATGGAATGAAGAGAGGTGAAGAGGTAGAAAACAAGATTTGGAAGGAGGCAGAAAAATGGAAGAAAGCTAAAAGATCAGTGTTAAAGATGGATGTAGGGCAGGAGGTGAGAAAGGAAATAGCACATGGCCAGGAGGTGTTTGAAAATATTTAAGAGCATAGAGGTAGGGAAACAGAACCAGAGACTGGGAACATATTAACATAGTAGATGATGGCAGAAAAAGACCTGCACGGTCCATCCAGTCTGCCCAACAAGATAACTCATATTTGCTGCTTTTTGTGTATACCCTACTTTGATTTGTACCTGTGCTCTTCAGGGCACAGACCGTATAAGTCTGCCCCGCACTATCCCCGCATCCCAACCACCTCCCAACCACCGGCTCTGGCACAGGCACAGACCGTATAAGTCTGCCCAGCACTATCCTCACCTCCCCACCACCGGCTCTGGCACAGACCGTACAAGTCTGTCCAGCACTATCCCCGCCTCCCAACCACCAGTCCCGGCACAGACCGTATAAGTCTGCCCAGCCCTATCCCCACCTCCCAACCACCAGCCCCGCCTCCCGATCTTGACTAAGCTCCTGAGGATCCATTCCTTCGGCACAGGATTCCTTTATGCTTATCCCACGCATGTTTGAATTCCGTTACCGTTTTCATTTCCACCACCTCCCGCAGGAGGGCATTCCAAGCATCCACTACTCTCTCCGTGAAAAAATACTTCCTGACATTTTTCTTGAGTCTGCCCCCCTTCAATCTCATTTCATGTCCTCTCGTTCTACCACCTTCTCATCTCCGGAAAAGGTTCGTTTGCGGATTAATACCTTTCAAATATTTGAACGTCTGTATCATATCACCCCTGTTTCTCCTTTCCTCCAGAGTATACATGTTTAGTTCAGCAAGTCTCTCCTCATACGTCTTGTAACGCAAATCCCATACCATTCTCGTAGCTTTTCTTTGCACCGCTTCAATTCTTTTTACATCCTTAACAAGATACGGCCTTCAAAACTGAACACAATACTCCAGGTGGGGCCTCACCAACGACTTATACAGGAGCATCAACACCCCCTTTCTTCTGCTGGTCACACCTCTCTCTATACAGCCTAACAACCTTCTAGCTACGGCCACCGCCTTGTCACACTGTTTCGTCGCCTTCAAATCCTCAGACACTATCACCCCAAGATCCCTCTCTCCGCCCGTACCTATCAGACTCTCCCCGCCTAACACATACGTCTCCCGTGGATTTCTACTTCCTAAGTGCATCACTTTGCATTTCTTCGCACTGAATTTTAATTGCCAAACCTTAGACCATTCTTCTAGCTTCCGTAGGTCCTTTTTCATGTTTTCCACTCCCTCTGGGGTGTCCACTCTGTTACAGATCTTAGTATCATCCGCAAATAGGCAAACTTTACCTTCTAACCCTTCGGCAATGTCACTCACAATGTCACTCACAAATATATTGAACAAGATGATTAGAAAAATAAAATCAAACAACAAAGGTAGGAAAAATGATTTTATTTTCAGTTAGTGACTGAATTATGTCAGTTTTGACAATTTACATCTGCCAGCTTTATTTTGCATTGTACAGGAGGAAATGCATTTCTTTCTATTTCTCTGGTGTTGGTTTCAGTTTAATTTTTGTTTACATTAGTACTCTTAGTTTGTGGTTGCTTATCCTGTATTTGAACAGGGGCTCTCTATGTTCTGCATGTGTGACCGAGGCCAGAATGGGGTGAGAGGAAGGAGATAGGTCCCAAGGAGTTGAGTGAGGGTAGAAATGGAGTTAATGTCAAAGCGAGGGAATAGGAGATGGGGTAGAAGGTGAGAGACAGAATGGCCTGGAGACAAGTGAAGGAAGGAGAGACAGGGATGAAGCTGGGGCTGATGAGGGAACGAGAAGCAGCAGAGGGTAGATGAGGGCTGAGAGGATGAGTACAGAGGATGGAAACGGGAGACTACAGAGTAGGTGAACGATAGAGGGGGATTAGAAGACTGGAGAAGGAGAAAGATAGAGGGGGGCAATGGAATTGCTGAAGATAGAATGAAAGGAAGATGAGGAAAGTTGGTAGATAACCGGTAAGAAGGCAACTAAGTACTAGAGGGTGAAAGAAAGGGAGAATGAGGGGTAAAAATCATATATGGGTGGATATAGCAGCATAGAAGAGAAAAGTGAAAAAATAAACATTTAAAAAAGATCAGTACCAGGCATTTATAGAAAAGGAAGGGAAGGAGGACAAGAAGAGAAAAGAAACGGAATGGCAAACCTGGAAAAGAATTTAGAAGGCTGACACAAAGGTGGATCAGATTGGGATCAACTCAATTAGAAAAGTACCTAGACAACCACAGTGGAAAAGAAATAAATGAATTTTATTTAGTACTGTTTAAGGATTGGTATGTGTCTGCTTTGGGAAATGCTAGTAATAAGCTGAAAAAATACTTAACTATCGCAGTCTTATTCAAATGCGATATCAAGAAAATAAACTGCACTTTTTTTTCTCTTATTTAAAGTGGAGAAAGCAACCTCAGTAATCAAAGCATGGCAACAATACAATACTTATATTCAATGCCAGCATTAACTTGATTCCGTTCTTATCATTGGTCTGAAAACTCCACTTGCGTGCAGGTCAAGGCTCTAAATGGGAGTTATATGTATCCCATTGAGGTAATCTTAGGCAATTGCTTGAGTAATAATGTTACTTAGCTTTAACAACTTCGCCCAACGGGGCTCACCGTTTCACTATTGTGATTAGCTTCCTCAGGGGGCCAAGTAACTATCGGCAAGTCACACTGCCTTAAGCGTTGACGTCCATGGCTTCCAAGATACCGGAAACTGGATCTAGTACTTTCTGCTTTGGGAAATGTACATCTTTTCTATTTTTGTATTTATCATAGAACATGAAAAAATGTAAATCTATTCCTTTTACCAGTATTTTCATTGCTTATTACATCTGGCTTTCTTGAGGTTCTCCATTTCAGCTTTTGTCTGCATGTTTTTTGTTTTAGTTGAGGGTCCGTCTATATTCTGGATATGCGACTGAGGTGAAGGATTCTGCTCGCATGTACAGTCTGTAAGAATGTGTAACAATCCAGCTTGTTCCACTTTCTCAGTATCAGGTATACTGGTCTCTAGGGCCTAGTCTACTATTTATAGGTGGGTCAGGGCTGTTATGGTTTGGTAAGTTTTTCCTGTATAGGCTTGTCTTTTTGTAGGGTTCTGTGCTATTTTGCAAAGTGTTTAGCCTGTTTGAAAGCCGGCTCTGGGGCAAAGACTTATCATCCAAAATAAAAATATTCAGAACTAGTGGTCTCTGCATCCTATAGAGTCTCCATACAAACAAAACCTTATCTGCTTTAAATAAAGTGTCTGGCAGTAGAAAAAGTGTGCGCTGCTCATGTGGATTTAATCACAATTTGAATATTTCTTGTATGGTGAGTTCCAAGAGGGATAGCATGGGAACTTCTAATGATCTTTAATTATCAGGATGTGGAGATACACCTCAGATAATCCATGGAGAACAAAAGTGCCCCCTTTTTTTACTGCAACAACTACCAAGCACAAGGTCTTCATTTGAAAATAAGGCATCTGTGTGTTGGTCACCTTCAGATGAGCAGGACATACCAAATCCAGAATGGGCTGAAAGGTGCCTTCCTTCTTCAGCACTACAAAATAGGTGAAGTGCCGGCCTCTTCCAACTTCACTTGGAGGAAACAGAATGATGGCTTCAGTACTAAGATGTATTCACTGATCAGATTTAGCTCATGGTGAATCACATTCAGGTACACTAGATATTTCTGTCACCGGAGGGTTTACAATCTAAGTTTGTATATGAGGCAATGAGGGTTAACTGACCTGCCCAAGATCACAAGGAACAGCAGTGGGATTTGAACCAGGCTTCTTTGTCAGTCCTAACCACCAGGCTACTCTTCCACTTCAAGGACTCCACTGGCTCTGTTTTGGCCTCCGAACTACAGTAATTTCCACTTGGCAGAGACAGAGTCAGTCTCTTCGTAAAGGCATTAATAAAAATAAATACAATAAAGTTGATCAAGGTCAGAGCTGTTTTTTGGCAAAGGCAGTACCAGCCCATTCCTCTTCTCTGATTGGACAGAAATTGTGATTTTATTAAGTATTTCAAGAAAAACAGGGGGAAACATACATTTAACGAAAGACCCAATACAGCAGAAATATGTAGTACAAGGAAAACAAATCAGTATAGACAACATTGTGGAGGACTAGCTCAAAAACAAAAAGAAAATATAAGAACTTTATCTTGCCTTAAAAGGGAGGGAAAAAAATAGGAAACTGAGAAAATCCTAGAAACAGGTAGGGCCACTATTTATTAAGAAGAAAGGCTTCCCTCTTGAGAAGGATCTAGAAAAACATGGCTCTTTGGTATGAAAAACACAGAGAAAGAAGTCTCACATAGAGCTAAAACACAATTTTTAAATTGAAAAGCTGCTTCCTCCTAAGTTATGTAGTCCTAGAAAGATCAGGAAAAATGTTAATCTTTTGACCTTAAAAAAATGTCCTTTTTAGCAAAAAGATTCAGAGGAACGTACATGGACTCGCCTGCAGAAGACAGATCCCACAACACATATCAAAGCTGCTCCTATGGAAAAATACCTATAACTCCATGCACCCAAAATCCGTCAATACAGGCTGTTCATGTATCATACAGAGCCACATGGCAGCTGTAATTCCACCATGCACACAGCTGAACTGGGATAAATTATTGCCAAGGTGGGCACATTACAGATGCCTTCAGACCAAACCCACACATATCCCTGTACCCTGTCCTTGCCATGCTAAATCCAGGCACCTAAAGCCGATGAAACTCTTAAGGCTAATAAACTTAAAGGGGTTTTTTTGCTCTGAAGTGCCAACAGATTTCTCTATATTCACTCCTGGCTGTATGGGGAGAAGAGGATGCCAGGCATGTATGTGTGCCTCTAGTGACCTAAGGCGGCGAAATCAAACAGCTCGATCATGCCAACAAAAGGCACAAAAAAGGGAACCGCGGACGGGTGGCCAATAGGGCCACTACGAAAAGTGAAAGTAAACTTACCAGGGCAAAAAACTAAGAGAAAAACAGTTTGTCTGGTTTTTTTTTTTAGATAACTGGAAAAAAAGAAGAAAAAGGGCGACCTAAAACAAAAAAGAAAGCGATACACGCTGCGAAAGGGTGCCCAAGTTTTCCTGGACCTGCAAGAGAGCGACCGACACGCAGCCTCTCTCTACTGCGGAAAAGAAAAAACTGAGGCGGGAACGGACCCGCACGGGTGGGAAGATGACCGCGCATGTGCAGTGCGTCCGCCCCGTGTCCTACGGACTGTCGCAAAGACTTTGAAGATTTTGCTGGAAAATCTCCGTTCCTGGGGCCACCGGGACACCGACCCACATGTGAGAGCAAGCAGCCTGCTTGTCCTCGGAGAATCTTATGTTCCTAATTTTAGTCACTTTTAAAATAAAATAACACAATTATTGTAATATAGGCGTTCTGGTCAGGCAAAAATTTTGGCTTAGCCCTAAACCTGCACGGTTCTGGGCAGCCTTTCTATTGCCTCACGCCCTGTTCCCCCCTCCCAGCTCATCTCTTTCCCCTCCCTCACGAGGCACAACTTAACACTTTATAGGAAAGACTTTTCATTCTTGGACAATATGTTCAATTTTCCAGTAATTTATCAGGGCTCATTTCCCAAACACATATATGAGTCACAACCATATGAAAAATCTGTGTAAATGTTTTCCATTTTTTCTGGTCAGCACTAGAACTAAAGATGACAAAACCCTTTTTCGGAGTTAATTTATTCCATATTTAGATTTAGAACAAAGGGAAGCAGCAGGTTCATGTTGCCAAAAGCTGAAGAAGTCTGTTCTTGGCAGTGTGCAACAGTGTGAAAAGCGCACAGTCTGACACCGGCTCTAGCCCGGGGCTGCCTGTTTCACTTCTCAGCTCTCTAAAACTGTTTGGATGGAGCCGGCCTGGTGGCTCGAGATGCAAGGCTGTGAACTGCAATAACAAAAGTTCTAGGTTGGATTCACCAGCCAGACCTGGGGATGCTGCGAGGCAATGCAACCCCACTGTGGAGGGAGAGCTGGCCATCACTAAAATGACAATAAGTGGACTTAAGTCCACCCTAGTCAGATTGTGAGACATGGTTTATGACCTCCAGCTGAGGAGGACTGCTGTGATGAGTGGGCTGAAAAGGTAGGGATATATAATTAGGAGTGGGAGATGCAGGGGGAAGCAGCACTGGACAGTTCCAACTGAAGATGCAAGGTGCCGGATTCCCAGCCCTGCTTCTAATTGAACTGGCAGAGGAAAAATAGCTGGAAAAAGTGACCAGGTCAAACATACCCCATACTGATTCTTTCAAAATCCTAGAGCAAAACACAAACAACCCCCTCCCCTCCCCACACACAAACACACACCTTCCTTTCTTTAAAATATAAAAATAAAAATAACCTCAACACAAGTATGCTATCTATTAGTTACAGGAACATGTTTCTGCCTGTCCTGTAGGTCACATTTTAATCACAAGAAACAATTGTAAAAGTGCAAAGAGCAGAATGCTGGAACATGGCAGCTCAGCCAGCAAAGGATCCAACATCTAGACACAGGGGAATCTGATGCCTTTAGCTGATTTTTAGAACAGAAAATTCCTCAAGACAAGCCCTTAATGTGTAAAGGATAAGTAGCAGCAGCCCAGAACAGCTGGAAGATTGAAATAGAGATGGGCCAGGCTGCACCTCATCTGTGCATTAAACCCTATCAGCAGATACCCCAATCCACAGCTCAGCATTCAGCCTTTTCTTTATCAAAAGAAAACCTCAAGCAAACTCTTTTTTCACTAAGAAATCAGAGCTCACTGGATGCTCAGAGCTAGCTGATCCATGCCAGATGTGCAGCCGCTGTCTCAGCTGGGATGCCAGCATCCTCTCTCTTCATTTGCTATTGATGACTAAGCTGAGTTCTTGAAGCATACTGCACAAGAAGGAAGACAGCTAACCAGCTGGTCACAAAGACAAGGACTAATCGGCTGCAGCTACTGTAGCTCATACTCTAGCCAAGATCCTTTTCATGCACAATTTATCTTTCAGTTAGTCACCCTTATCATTTATCTAAATTCCTGTTACTCTATCTTATCTGTCTGTATGTTTACCTTCCACTTACACCCTATGCTGTTATGTTTTCATGTGTATTGCGTTGATGCTGAAAGCAGTATATTATGCCAGAATACGTACTGTTATGTGAATATTTTTACTGCTGTAGTTGGTTATCGCTTCTGTCCAGGTTATTCTTGCCGTATACTTACTGCCTTGGGTAAATTTATTCAAAAAAGGCAGTAAATAAATCCTAATAAATAAATAGATGTTTTAAAAGGGCAACAATGTGGAGCCACACGACTGGAGGTTGCTGAATATTCATCGTAACATATCCAACGGCTTTCCAGCAAAGTTCTCAATATTTAGAAAAGCTCAAAGGTTCTGGCAACGCTAAGAGGACTCCATTTTCACACTCTGCTGCAAATTCTTCACTACAAGTAAACATAAGATCCCCAGGTCTCTTTTCTTCATGGCTGTCAGCAAATTGTAATTTCTTCTAGGAATTTACATAAGCACAGTGGCCAAGTTACATTATCCAGCAATTTGGAAAACCCAACCAGGGTAACCACAGCTCAGTATCAGCAAGGTAATTTATGGCACACCAGTAGTCAGCGATTCCCAAACCTGTCCTGTTTTCAAGACATCCACAATGAATATTCATGGATAGATCTGCATAGCAAGGAGGCAATGTATGCGAGTCTCATGCATATTCATTATGGATATCCTAAAAACCTGGCTTGCTTGGGTTCCCCCAGGACAGATTTGGGAATCATTAGTCTAAGAAATAGCCTATCAAAATCTGCATGACTCTGCCCAAAACTGTCCTCAAAGCGCGCACCTCTTGTCACCACATGCACATTTTCATACACATAGCACGGAGTACGCACAGAGTACATAAGCACCGCCATACTGGGAAAAGACCAAGGGTCCATCAAGCCCAGCGTCCTGTCTCAGACAGCGGCCAATCCAGGCTTCAAGAACCCGGCAACCCCCCCCCCCCCCCCCCCCCCCCCAAAAAAAAAAAAAAAATTAATAATGTTCAATGGACTTTTCTCTCAGGAATCTGTCCAAACTCCCTTTAAATTCAATAAGGCCAACTGCTGTCACTACATTCTCCGGCAACGAGTTCCAGAGTCTAACTACACGCTGAGTAAAGAAAAACTTTCTCCTATTTGTTTTAAATCTACCATATTCTAGCTTCATCTTGTGTCCCCTGGTTTTGTTGTTGTTTGAAAGTGTAAACAAACGCATCACATCTGGTAATTTCATAAGAAGCATTTTATGCACAAAAAATGGGGTTTATGCATGAAGAATTCTTTATAAAAACTACCTCTCCCCCACCCCCCATTAACTTACACAGAAGAAAAACCCAGGTTATCTGCTCTGTTCTCAATATGAATAAAAGTGCCCTAATGTTTGTACAATTAAGAAACTGAACAAGCCAAAAGCACATTGGTTTATCACTCGGCAAAACAATGGAACTGTTTCAACTAAAGAGTTGCAAGGGGACAGAAAGCCAACCCATCCCCACCCGTTCCCGCTGGAATCTAACCCTTCCCACCCATGCCCGTAAGAAATTCACCTGTCCCCACAAGAATTTAATGGTACCTGAAAAAAAAATTCCAGTCAGCTGTCTCTCTTTGGGTTTGAGCTGCAGCACTGCAGGCAAGGAAGGAACAGAAGTTTGAACTTGGAACACTACAGTGCGCACATGGAAGACTTGTTTCTGATTTGCTGGCACTGTGTGCTGAGAGGTTGCCATAAGCACGTGCCAGTAGGTCATGTGACCTCTGATGCTCATGCCCGTGTCAGAGCTGAGGCCAGTGCATCATCCTGGGAGCAGAGAGGATTAATGGAAGACTTTCTGCATCTGCCTTGTTAAAGCGAGAAGACGGCCCTCAAGGACTTGGTAGATGAGAGGCTGGTGCAGGTGTAGCTTACACTTCCATGGGAACCCTGCAGGAACTGCTTCCGTGCCTGTGGGAACCCCACAGAGCTGCTTCTGTCCACATGGGAACCCCGCAGAATTGCTTCTGTCCCTGCAGCCCCAGAGGGGATTCCTGCAGATTCCGCGGGATTCCCACAAACCCTGTTCCTGTGAAAGTCTCTAGTTTCAACCCCACAGAAATGAGATTTAAGCTGATTCCCTAAAGACAGATTCTGGGGTTGGTATTTAAAGCTAGATAAACAGGAAGCAGCACCTGTTATGCCGGAAAACTAATGCTCACTGGACCCAGCCATTATCCAGTTTATAGTGCTGAATATCATGACTGATCGTCCTGGCATTGTCCGGGTACTGCTGGGACAGCGCTAAAGCAAATGCACCGCAAATATTCAGCATTGGTACTTGGATAACTAAGCTAGTTAGGTCAGAGAAGCAGCTGTCCTAACTTGCCCAGGTAGCTACTGGGTTAGCAGCTCTGAAAAATGAGTGGCATCTGGGTACCTTCCAGCAGCTGCCAAATATGATCAATATTCAGGTATAGAAAGTGTTTAAAAAGCACTGACTGCTGCCAGTTTAATATTACCCTTCCATCTTCTCCTGGAGGAAGCCCTGGATATTTTCATATGGAACAAGAGAAGAGATACAGGCCTCACGAGTATGCAAACAGCAAAAAGAGAGGACTGAGGCACCAAAATACGGATTCGAATGATAAAAATGTTCAGCTCCCTCTGTCCAATATACACTAGAATATTTTAACTATAAAGGTTGGGACTCCTGATGCAGGCAAAACTGCTGAAACATGGTCGTGTCAAATCCTCTCAACACATGGAATTGAGACTTAATAAATGTTTTTGCATTTCGTATCATTCAAATCTGTGTTTTTGGTGCCTCACTCCTCTTTTTTTGCATATAAATAATCCAACAGCTAGTAAAATCCACAGCCAGCTAGTAAAAAAAAAAAAGTATCCCCTGTCAACAAGTTGGTTAATTTCTTCTAGTTTTGTTTTGAAGTGCAAAAACTGAACCTCTCTCCTCTTTTCCAACTTCTTTTTGAGTGCGTTGATGGCAAAAATCTGAGCAATGGCAATATTCAGCCGCCACCAGTTCACATTTTCCATTAGTCGCATGCTGGCTGATGGCCATTCAAGCTCCAGTAAAACATTTAAGAGAAAAGGAATTTGAATTATTAACTTAGTAATATTGCTTAACAGCAGATTTAAGAAAGAGCACCAAACTTTAGGCACATTTATTCCTTCTTGCTTTTTCTCCTGATTAAACAAAATGAGCAGTCCTGATTCTGGGTATGCAGTAGTGCGCCTTTTCTATGTACTTTTGCACTTGTTTGTTAGATGTATTTCTCTGTTAATTTTATGCTTGGGTGTAAGCGGAACATAAATAGATTTAAAAAATTAAGTCAGTTCCACGTGGAATACGAGTGCAAGTCCACAGTTCTATGCCACACTTTAGACGCAAGCAGCTATGGTTTAAATGCTGATGCCTAACCACTAGGCACACCCCTGACCCTCCTTTATCGACACTGCCTAGAAGTTGTACAAAACAGAAACTACGCACACAACTTCAAGAATAGCGAATAAGGGCAGTTGCACATGCAACTGCTAACTGGTGCCAATTAGCAGCAACACATAATTAGCTGCTAACTCCAATTAACAGCCAATTATTAAGTTGCACACACAACTGATCTTATGTATAAATTGCATGCACAACTTTGCGCACTAAGCGTAAAGTAGGGCACCCTATTTTACAGAATTAGGGGGTAAATGTTTAGAGGGACAAATCTACAGTTTTGTATTTTTAAAAATTATGACATAGCATTAGAAAGGCAGCCAAGGTTAAAACAGAAGAAAAAAAGCTTTAAAGAAAAGTGTTCCCACAGGACGACATTAATGCAGCCTACTCGTATTCATGGTACACTAATCGATAGCAGCATTTGAACATTAATCCTGAACAGTAAGGGGTTGGATTTAGACAGCACCTCTTATCCAGGGATCCCATAGAGAACAGAGGAGTGTATTTGTGCAGCCCAACCCACACAAAATCTTCCGAAAGAGGAGCAGGGTAATCTGCAGCCTCAAGATGACAGTCAACTTGCTGACATCCTAATGTGAATGCATGGTACTGAGAAATTCATAACCTGAACTTCCTCGTTCCTGTGACTAGCAACACACAGAACCAGCCAAGTCAATCCGGATTACATTTACCTTACCTGAACCAGCACTGGCCTTTAAAAAAAAAAAAAATGATGTGTTTATATAAAACAAGATCCCATGTTTTGAAATCCAACAAAACAGTGCTACAGTTCTAATTAGCAAATGTCTTCTAATTAAACCCCCAGGAATCACATCAACAATCTCTAGAAAGTTAGAGCTTGCTTCAGTTTCAATCCTAGCACTGAGAAAGCTCCATGTGAATTCCTCCAACCTTGACTGACAAAATCTCAGCAGATGCTCCCAGAGAGAAGAGGTCATTAGAATGCAAGCACAAGCCTGCTATCTACTGGGAGTGACTCCCAAAAGGACCTCAGTCTAATCTACAGTCACCAAATCACCTGTAGTTAATGTAAATCCAATACATCAATTATTTGAGGCATTGAGTGTTATGTTTAAGAACACAAGTAGTACTGCCCAGCCAAATGTCTGTTTCTCTCCTATTACCACTATCCCGCAGTA